>NW_025212709.1:12303-13857 GCF_004010195.1 Chiloscyllium plagiosum | reverse complement strand
GTTGGGGGGGGAGCAGAGGGAGAGAGAAAGAGCGAGAGAGAGAATGGGAAAGGAAAGAGAGAGATGGAAAGGGGGAAAGAGTGGGCAAGGAGAGAAAAAGAGAGTGGGGAGAAGGAGAGAGAGAGAAAGAGGGTGGAGTGAGAAAGGGAGAGAGCATTTGGAAAAGGAGAGAGAGTGGATTAGAGGGAGTGGGGAGAGGGACACGCAGGAGAGACATTTCAGAAAAATCAGAAGGCAACCACCCAACTAACGCAGGATCAATGTTCCGAAGAGGGGAATGTGAAAGTATCGGGTATTTCTGCTGTAGGTCGTGATTGATGTTGCTTTATAAGTTATTGGAGCTGGGAGTCTGAGAAGGAGGCTGTAATTCATGCTGCACATTGACCTTTCATCGTAATGTCAAACTGGCTCTGAGAATGATTCCCCTCGGAGATTGCAATTTCCATACAGCCCAAATTCTCCGGGATATTAACCTGCCATCCATAAGAGAGACCCCGGGGGGTGGGGGAGTGGGGAACAGTATTCTTTAATGCCGAGAGTCAATGAGATCTGGACCTGGAGCATGTTCAGAACATGCTCGATCCTGCAACTTTCCCAGGAGGGAGTGGGATGAATCAGGAGTGGGGGTGAGGGCGAAAGAAATAAGCCTGCCGGGCTCCCGTGAGGAGCAAGTGGGAGAGATCGGAATAAAGGCAGAACAGGCAATGTCGGAGAAACTCTGTCAGTATCCGCAGAGGGGAGAGACAGGCTCACCATTTCGAGCAGTAATGGTGGCGCAAGGAGCACTGGAGATGCAAAATAGGTGCTAACGCGCAGAGTAAACAGGGTCGAAATGCTGAGGGAGCATCAAGTCCGGGTTGCTCATCTTTCGAGCTGGAAAACTATGGATGTTAGGCCAGTGGCAGAGGGGGAGAATACCCTGGCGAAAGGGGACTGTGTGAAGGAGCGACAGGGTTGCCAAATAGACGTCAATGTTCAGAGTGAAAGCAGGACTGCCTTGCTCAGAGAGGAAGCGGAGGGGGAGAAATGTCTGCTCGATGAATTGCGTTGGGAATCGGGGCATTGGCCCAGACAGCTACTTTCGCAGCAGGGACTGCAGCACTCCCGGGACAGAGGTTTGAGTGTAGCCTTTGTTGGAAGGGCAAGCAGGCAAAATGTTCATGTCGCTCCAAGCAGAGGGGGAGGGGGTGCTGGGCTAAAATGGTCCTCCTGGTGTGTTTGAGGGCAGGAACCCCATTGAACAGAGCTGAGGACGGATTGGCAGGGTCGGTCAATGTCAGGGGGAGTCCCAGGACCATGAAGCAGCAGATTGACAACAATGGTGCCGGGGCTGGAGGGCTTGAGCTACAGGGAGAGGCTGAACAGGCTGGGGCTGTTTTCCCTGGAGCGTCAGAGGCTGAGGGGTGACCTTATAGAGGTTTATAAAATCATGAGGGGCATGGATAGGGTAAATGGACAAAGTCTTTTCCCTGGGGTGGGGGAGTCCAGAACTAGAGGGGCATAGGTTTAGGGTGAGAGGGGAAAGATATAAAAGAGACCTAAGGGGCAACTTTT
>NW_025212709.1:6048-9937 GCF_004010195.1 Chiloscyllium plagiosum | reverse complement strand
CTTACACACAGAGACACACATGCACAGACTCACAGATACACACACAGACGCGCACACTCATACAGACACACAGAAGCACACACACAGATGCACACACTCACACAGACATGCACACTCACACAGGCAAGCACACACACACAGACAGACACACTCACCCAAAACACATTCACACAGATACACACACCGACACTACACACTCATACAGACACACACAGACACCCACACGCGCACACAGACACACACTCACATGGACACACACACCGACACTACACACTCACACACACACAGACACACGCAAACACACACACTGACACTACATACTCTCACACATACAGACACACACACAAACACAGACACTACACACTCACACGTACACATGCACACAGACATACACACACTCTCTCACACACATGCATGCTTACTCGCACACGCTTACCCACACACACACCCACACATACACACACACTCACCTGGGTTCCTGAAAATCTACACAAAGTCCCTTGGGCCATCAAACACTTCCCAAGGTAGCACTGGGTTAGACACAGAGTAAAGCTCCCTCTACACTATTCCCATCAAACACTCCCCAGGACAGGGACAGCATGGGGTTAGATACAGAGTAAAGCTCCCTCTACACTGTCCCCCATCAAACACTCCCCAGGACAGGGACAGCACGGGGTTAGTTACAGAGTAAAGCTCCCTCTACACTGTCCTCCATCAAACACTCCCCAGGACAGGGACAGCATGGGGTTAGATACAGAGTAAAGCTGCCTCTCCACCATTGTCAATCAAGCCCTCCCTGGGACAGGGGGTCAGGTGCGGAGGGAAGCTCCTGGCTGTGTTTGACGTTGGTTGGTGGGGGACGGGCGGGTGTGGTGCCAATCGGATAAACCCCGTTGCTTTGTTTTCCCGTACAGCTGGCACCACGTACATCTTTGGCCGAGGCGGTGCCTCCATCACGTACACGTGGCCCCCGAACGACCGACCGAGCACCCGAGCTGACCGCCTGGCCGTCGGTTTCAGCACGCAGCAGAAAGACGCCATCTTGGTGCGCGTGGACAGCGCCTCGGGCCTGGGTGACTACCTTCAGCTGCAGATAGTAAGTCCTCCCCCCTCTGAACTGGTGCAGTGGCAGCCGGGCTGTTCGTTTTGGGCGGGGTTGGCTCTGCGTTGGGCCGTTGTGGCGCCATTTCCTTGGTTGGCCATTGCCAATGGTTGGCCAAGATGGCGGGAGTAGGTCTTAGCTGTTTTGGGGTTGGCAGAAATTTCATCCGAGTTCTCCCGCAGAGGTGTTCGGTCTTGCGCAATTGGTGCATGGGCCCTCGTGGTTTCAGCAAACTGAAGTCGGTCCCCCACAGACCAGAGTTGTTTCTATGCTCACGGGTGAGGGTTGAAGGGTCCCGATGTTGGAGTAAATGTCCTGTTGAGCAGCGTTGACTGACCGCGCGTCCGACGACCTGCTATGAAAAGGTTCAGTGTTGTCGGTGTCAGGAGATCGAGCCGCTTGGGAATATACTGGGAGCGGTTTTCCCATGTAGTGCAGGTGTATGTGCCCATGTCAGAGGGTAAGTGGAAAGCCATACCATGTCTTGCCAGTTTGACAGCTGTCTGACTCAGTGGCAGTTTAAGTCAGCACTGATAGTGTTCCAGACCCACGGTGAGGTGTTGAGAATCTTTACAAGGGGCTTTTGAAAGGTTGCTGATGAGGTCACGCAGGTGATGAAGGAGGTCGTGGTGTGTTGGGCTGCTCAGAGAGCAGTCACTGAGTATGCATGTTGATGCGTATCAGTGTTTTTGCTATCGTTCTGACTGCTTCAGTGTGCTTATGTCGCCTTTATTATGTACGGATGTAGACAGTTCACCCTCTGTAGGGCTCCACCATGTCTGTGCAACTGCAGCACGGAGCCAGAGGTGAACTGGATTCAACTTAACACGAACGTGAATCCTAATCCTAATAATGTTTCTAACCCTAACACTACCCATATGCCGAACACAACCTTAACCCTGACTCTAACAGGTATGCACTACATAAATATCCCAACCTGTTACAGGGGATGAGTTACTGATATGGGAGAGATTTCGATATGGACTCAGTACGGATAAAGAATGGGTTACAGATATGGACTAGATTCCAATATGGACTCGGTACGGATGTGGAATGGGTTACAGATATGGACTAGATTCCAATATGGACTCAGTACGGATGTGGAATGGGTTACTGATATGGACTAGATACCGATATGGACTCGGTATGGATGTGGTATGGGTTACTGATATGGACTAGATACCGATATGGACTCAGTACGGATGTTGAATGGGTAACAGATATGGAAGAGATACCGAAATGGATTCAGTACAGATGTGGAATGGGTTACAGTTATGGACTAGATGCCGATAATGACTCAGTACGAATGTGGAATGGGTTACAGATATGGACAAGATACCGATATGGAATGGGTTACAGTTATGGACTAGATACTGATATTTACTCAATACGGATGTGGAATGGGTTACAGTTATGGACGAGATACCGATATCGACTCAATACAGATTTGGAATGGGTAACAGAAATGGACTACATACCGATATGGACTCAGTACAGATGTAGAATGGGTTACAGATATGGACTAGATCCCGATATGGACTCAGTACAGACATGGAATGGGTTACAGATATGGACAAGATACCGATATGGATTCAGTACAGATGTGGAATGGGTTACAGATATGAACTAGATACCGATATAGACTCGGGACGGATGTGGAATGGGTAACAGATATGGAGTCGATACTGATATGGATTCGGTACGGATGGGGGACGGGTTACAGATATGGAGTAGATACCGATATGGAATGGGTTACAGTGATGGATTCGATGTTGATATGGACTCAATACGGATGTGGAATGGTTTACATTTATAGACTAGATACCGATATGGACTCAGCATGGATATGGAATGGGTTACAGATATGGACTAGATACTGATATGGACTCAGTACGGATGTGGAATGGTTACAGTTGTGGGCTAGATATCGATATGGACCGGTACGGATATGGAATGGGTTACAGATATAGACTGGATACCGATATGTACTCAGTACGGATACGGAATGGGTTACAGATATGGATTAGATACCGATATGGACTCAGTCTGGATGTGGAATGGGTTACAAATATGGACTAGATACCTTTATGGAGTCGGTAAGGATGTGGAATTGGTTACAGATATGGACTAGATACTGATATGGACTCAGTACAGATGTGGAATGGGTTCCAGATATGAACTAGATACCGATATAGACTCAGTACGGATGTGGAGTGGTTTACAGTTATGGCCTAGATTCCGAAACAGACTCAATATGGATGTGGAAGGAGTTACATTCATGGAGTAGATACCGATATGGAATGGGTTACAGTTATGGACTAGATACTGATATGGACTCAATACGGATATGGAATGGGTTACAGATATGGACAAGATACCGATATGGACTCGGTACGGATATGCAATGGGTTACAGTTATGGACTAGATACTGATATGGAGTCAGTACAGATATGGAATGGTTTACAGTTATGGACGAGATACCAATATGGACTCAGTACAGATTTGGAATAGGTTACAGATATGGACTCCATACCGATATGGACTCGGTACGGATGTAGAATGGGTTACAGATATGGACTAGATACCGATATGGACTCAGCATGGATATGGAATGGGTTACAGATATGGACTAGATACTGATATGGACTCAGTACGGATGTGGAATGGGTTACAGATATGGACAAGATACCGATATGGAGTCAGTACGGATGTGGAATAGGTTACAGAAATGGAGTACATACCGATATGGACTTAGTACGGATGTGGAATGGGTTACAGATATGGAC
>NW_025212709.1:443-2130 GCF_004010195.1 Chiloscyllium plagiosum | reverse complement strand
GAGAGGGAATCCCAGAGTGTGTGTGAGAGAGAGGGAATCCCAGAGAGTTTCCAAGTGTGTGTGAGAGGCAGAGAGTGTGTGTGGGAGGGAACGTATGTGTGTGATAGAGAGAGTGCAAATGTGTATCTGTGCGAGGCAGAAAGAGGCAGTGCGAGATAGAGAGAGAATGAGATAGTATGTGTGTGAGGGGGAGTGAGTGTTAGAGTGTGTGTGAGAGAATGTGAGACAGAGAGATTGTGTATGTGTGTGACAGAGAGAGAATGTCAGTGTGTGTGAGAGAAAGAGAATGTCAGAAAGAGTGTGTGAGGGAGAGAGAGAATGTGAGAGTGTGCGTGAGAGAAAGAGAGAGCCAGAGAATGAGTGAGTGTGTGTGTGAGAGAGAGTATGTGTGTGTGTCAGAGAGAATGTGACAGTGTGTGCGTGAGAGAGAGAGAATGAGAAAGTATGTGCGAGAAAGAGAGCGCGAGAGAGAATGAGTGTGTGTGAGAGGGAAAGAGAGGGCTAAAATGTGAGAGCGTTTGTGCTTGAGAGAGAGAGAGAGAATGTGAGCGTGTGTGTGAGAGAGAGAGAGAATGTGTGTGTGAGAGAGAATCTGAGAGTGTGTGTGTATGGGAGAGAAAATATGAGAGTTTGTGTGAGAGTGAGAGAGAGACAGAATTTATATACACACAGAAAAAGAGAGACAGACAGAAAGACAAATAGAGGAAGAGAGAAAAAAGCAAGAGAGACAGAGACAGAGACAAAGCAAGAGAGACATGAGTAAGTGAAAGAGTGGTGGGTCGGACGACATGCAGATCTGCGTCTTAAGAAGCTTGACACACTGTCAATGCCAGAATGTTTTTAGAGCTGAATTCACCCATCCAAGAGTATTTCATCACAATATTGACTTATGCCTTGTAATTGCAAGACAGGCAATGGAGAGGCACAAAATGATTTCCTCAACACAAAATTGCTAACCTTTAATTTGATCTTGTCACCACTGTATTTATATTGCTGATCCAAATCAATCGCTGGTTCTTGATTATTCCCAGGATGTGACACTCGTGATACCTTGGATCTAGAATATCTTCCAGAAAAATGCTGTCCCTACTATCTGCTGCAGGAGTTCACCCCTGCCATCCTAACAGCAGTCTACATACCACCCTATGCAATATGAAGAATTCCCTAGAGACAAAACTTCCAAAGCCCACAACTTCAACCAAGAGAGTACTGCCAAATTACTACCAACACATCTCCTGCCCCATCAGAGGCTGAACGTTCTGAACCACTGCTATACAACCATCAAAGACACCTACTGCTCCACCCCCACCCACACTTTGGAAAATTAGATCACAGTGCTGTGTTCCTCCTCCCAGTTTACAAGCAAACGCTGAAATGGGAGGACCTTTCATGAAAAGATGTACAATGCTGGTCCAAGGCTGTGGAAGACTATCTCTAGGACTGCTTGGAATCAATGGACTGGACCGTATTCAAGTACTCAGTGGAAAACCCAGACAAGTATAACATCGAACAATACAGCACAGAACAGGCCCTTCAGCCCATGATGTTGTGCCGAACATTTGTCCTCGCTTAAGCACCTATCCATGTACCTATCCAATTGCTGCTTAAAGGTCACCAATGATTCTGACTCTGCCACTCCCACAGGCAGCGCATTCCATGCCCCCACCACTCTCTGGGTAAAGAACCT
>NW_025212709.1:0-78 GCF_004010195.1 Chiloscyllium plagiosum | reverse complement strand
TCTGCAAATTTACTGACCCATCCTTCGACTCCCTCATCTAAGTCATTAATAAAAATTACAAACAGCAGAGGACCCAGA
>NW_025212708.1:26269-28132 GCF_004010195.1 Chiloscyllium plagiosum | reverse complement strand
TTAGACTCGAAACTTCAGCTCTTTTCTCTCCTTACAGATGCTGCCAGACCTGCTGAGCTTTTCCAGTATTTTCACTTTTGGTTTCCTCCACCACCAACCTCTGTCTTCTACCTTTGAGCCAGTTCTGTAACCAAATAGCTAGTTCTCCCTTGATCCAGTGAGATCTAACCTTGCTAACTAGCCTCCCATGGGGAACCTTGTCAAACGCCTTACTGAAGAACACATCTACCGCTCTGCCCTCATCAATCCTCTTTGTTACTTCTTCAAAAACTCAATCAAGTTTGTGAGACATGATTTCCCACGCACAAAGCCATGTTGACTATCCCTAATCAGTTCTTGCCTTTCCAAATACATGTACATCCTGTCCCTCAGGATTCCCTCCAACAATTTGCCCACCACCAACATCAGCCTCACTGGTCTATAGTTCCCTGGCTTGTCTTTACCACCCTTCTTAAACAGTGGAACCACGTTAGCCAACCTCCAGTCTTCCGGCACGTCATCTGTGACTATCGATGATACAAATATCTCAGCAAGAGGCCCAGCAATCACTTCTGTAGCTTTCCACAGAGTTCTAGGGTGCACCTGATCAGGTCCTGGGGATTTATCCACCTTTATACATTTCAAGACATCCAGCACTTCCTCCTCTGTAATTTGGACATTTTGCCAAGTGTCACCATCTATTTCGCTACTTTCTATATCTTTCTTTTCCACAGTAATTACTGATGCAAAATACTTGTTAGTATCTTCCCCATTTTCTGCGGCTCCACACAAAGACTGCCTTCCTGATCTTTGAGAGGCCCTATTCTCTCTCTAGTTATCTTTATGTCTTTAATGTATTTGTAAAATCCCTTTGGATTTTCCTTAACTCTATTTGCCAATGTTATTTCATGTCCCCTTTTTGCCTTCCTGATTTCCTTCTTAAGTATACTCCTACTGCCTGTATACTCTTCTAAGGATTCACTCGCTCTATCTTGTCTATACCTGACAGCTGTTTCCTTCTTTTTCTTAACCAAACCCTCACTTTCTTTCGTCATCCAGCATTCCCTATACCTACCAGCCTTTCCTTTCACCCTAACAGGAATATACTTTCTCTGGATTCTCGTTATCTCATTTCTGAAGGCTTCCCATTTTCCAGCTGTCCCTTTACCTCTGAACATCTGCCTCCAATTAGTTTTTGAAAGTTCTTGCCTAATACCGTCAAAATTGGCCTTTCTCCAATTTAGAATCAATTTTTAGATCTGGTTTATCCTTTTCCATCACAATTTTAAATCTAATAGAATTATGGTTGCTGGCCTCAAAGTGCTCCCCCACTGACACCTCAGTCACCTGCCCTGCCTTATTTCCCAAGAGTAGGTAAGTTTTGCACCTTCTCTAGTAGGTACATCCACATACTGAATCAAAAAGTTTTCTTGTACGCACTTAACAAATTCCTCTCCATCTAAACCCTTAACATTATGGCAGTCCCAGCCGATGTTCAGAAAGTTAAAATCCTCTACCATAACCACCCTATTACTCTTACAAATAGCTGAGATCTCCTTACAAGTTTGTTTCTCAATTTCCTTCTGACTGTTAGGTGGCCTATAATACAATCCCAGTAAGGTGATCATCCCTTTCTTATTTCTCAGTTCCACTCAAATAACTTCCCTGGATGTATTTCTGGGAATATCCTCCCTCAGCACAGCTGTAATGCTATCCCTTATCAAAAATGCCACTCCCCCTCCTCTCTTGCCTCCCTTTCTATCCTTCCTGTAGCATTTGTATCCTGGAACATTAAGCTGCCAGTCCTGCCCATCTTTGAGCCATGTTTCTGTAATTGCTATGAGATCCCAGTTCCATGTTTCTAACCATGCCCTGAGTTCATCT
>NW_025212708.1:0-2497 GCF_004010195.1 Chiloscyllium plagiosum | reverse complement strand
ACACTCCCAGACCTTCATTCACAGCCCCCAACACACTGAACCACCTATTACTTACTCCTTGGCACCCTCCCCCACAATCATGCTCACTCTACTGCATCGTCCGGCACAGGCATGCTCTCCCATCATGACGCTCACTCTCTGGGACACTGCCCTATCATCAGGTACACTGCCCCACACACTCATGCATCTTCACGCTCACTCCCCGTTTCCTCAGTGACAATCATGCTCATCCTTGGCACCACCCCTAGAGGCACACTCTCTCTCCCGCACCCTCTCCTACCATCCCAGTCATTTCACACACACTCCTCCAGAGCCTCCCCATCATCACGCTCACTCAAGTACACATTCCCCCACCATCACGCTCCACTCCCCTACACTCTCCGCATCATCACGCTTACTCACCTGCACACTGCCCCACCATCACACTCACTGACTGGCACACTCCCAAACCTTCACACTCTTACCACTACACATAACATCACCATAATGATCTCACACGCTCAAACTCCCACAACTTCACGCTTAATCCCAGGCACATTCCACACTCTCACTCTCACTCACTATCATGCTCCAAACCATTCACACGCATCCACAGTCCCCCACCTACACAGCACTCACCCCACTGTCACACTCACACAGCCGCACACTCCCCATCATCATGCTTATTATATCATCCATTCTCCCAATGTCACCCATCTCCCAGATAAGCACACTCACTCCACCACACACCCCCTCAATGGTCACATTTGCTCCTTTGCACTCTCCCCCATAGTCATGCTCACTTTCTGTCGCACTGCTCCACTATCATGCTCGCTCCCCTGAACACTCCCAAACGTTGGAGACTGGGAGGAAGATATGGAGGTAGAGGAACAAAGGGAGAGAGATTAATTTGACTGAGGCCTGGTCAGATATGGTGAAAAAGAGGTGAAAACAAGCACACAGTGACTTAAGCCCAATTCTTGAGCTCGGGGCCTGGTCCGTTCCCCTTCCATGAGGAAGAACACTTGGAGCTGTGTCTGTCTCTCTGCAGCTCAGCTTCTTCAACACAAAGGCAAGCAACAATATTGTTCAATCTGCTGCTTGGCACTTTTTAATGAACATTTTTATTGTATCTAAATTGAAGTGAGAAATACAGTCAATGGGATAGTGGCTTTTCTCACTGGTCTCTGAGTTTAGAGAAACAGAGAAATGTGTCCCTGTGAAACTCATGGGTTAAAGTTGGATCTACCAGCACAAACCTCAGTCTCTTGCCAACGTGACACGCTGCTTCAGTGCTGAAATATTGAACTGACATGGGAAAATGTTGGATGGATTAATTAATGAGTAGACTTGATTGTTTGATAAATTTTGGTAAAGGGAAATTTCAGCATATTCTTCAGCTGCTGTCTGAATTTAGTCTGGGTCACGGCATAAATGGCGGTGTTTGTGCAGTAACTGAGGAGCTGCAGCATGAAGCCCAATTCCTGTACAAAGTAATCGAGATACACAGACCGATACCCAAGATTATACATCCGTCCCCATATGGAACGCACCATGAACATTGACCATAACAGGATGAAATTGACCGACATTACAAACAGTAAAACAATGGATTTTTTTCGATTTCTCATTTCTGTGTCAGACTGACCGTCCACATTGGTGTGAGCACGGAGTTTCCTGCGGGCTCTGCTGGTTACTAAAATATGTCTGATGGTGAAAACATTGAGCAGCAGAATCAGGAGAAATGGGACAGCCGGGGTTAGAAAGTGGTGGACCAACTCAATTACGCCCCACATCAGAGAGAATACAACATCGAGTGATATAGCACAAAACCAAGGGTTGTTCCTCAGCCAATACTGAGCTTTAAGAACAAAGTACCAGGAAATGTTCTTTAAACAGCTCAGCACAGCCACTGTTCCCAGAACCACAGCCGCCGTTTTCTTATTGCAAAATTTACATTTCAGCTTCTGGCAACAAATGGCCACAAATCGATCAAAGGTGAAAGTGACGGTGAACCAGACAGAACAGTCAGTGGCTGCATAAAGCAGGACGGCGTGGATATTACACAAGGGAATGGACTTCAAAAAATAAAACTTTTGCCAATAAGCAATGGGAATGTGTCTCAATATCAGGTCAAGCATAATGGCCAGTAGATCTGCCACAGCCATGGCCCCCAGGTAACGACTGACACATGGAGATAATCCACAATCTCTATAAAGCAAAACGTAGATCGTCACTACGTTAACTGTGAGGGAGAAAAACAAATAAGTTATTTACCAACTTGGAGGCAAAGTTACCAGTTTTATTGAGGACAAAACTGAGGACAATGAGACTTTCACGTGTCACTGTATTCAGTGATATAATTGGAGCTGAAACAACAAATATTAATGTCTGAATTACTAATAGAAATGTAATGTAAACAGCAAGAATCGTTCTCTTACAAACAGATACACATACATAGGAACAGATTCTTTTCAAGGACATTCCCGGACACTCGACCACTCGACAGCAGACACTG
>NW_025212707.1:18845-28131 GCF_004010195.1 Chiloscyllium plagiosum | reverse complement strand
ACAACATAGACATTGGAAAAACAACTCAAAAACACGAAGCCTATATTTTGAAAGAGGCTTTACTCACTGAGAGTTCTATCATGGAAACAGAATATTTTGTCTGGGTAAGACTGGAGTTAGAATACTGATGTTAGAATGACAGATAATGATACTATATCAGATTTCCTCTGTTGTAGCAATCAGATGCAGTTACATTTCGATCGATAAGCAGAGGAGCACAGATTGTACGTGATTGGTTAAAGAAGCAGAGGTAACATGAAGAAAAGCTTTTTAATGCAATGAGTTGTTATGACCAAGACTGTACAGCCTGAGGGTGGCAGGAGCAGATCAAATGGTAATAGATCACACCAGCATTTAACATGATCAACATTCAACATCAAGGCCCACCCCTCACTCTAACCCGAATCCTGCTTTCTCCCCATTCCACTTGACACTTTATCCTGTCTACCATAAGATTGTAATAAATAGGAAAAGGAATAGGCCATTTGGCCCCTCAATCCTACTCCACCATTCAATACAATCATGGCTGATAGAATAGAATAGCCTTTATTGTCACATGCACTCGAATGAGTGCAGTAGAAAGTTTGTAATGTCACCTCTCGGCATCATCTTAGGTACAGGGTACCTAGGTACAGATACTTTTAAGTGTTGTCACAGAATTGACATAGTAGAACAAAGATTAGCATGGGAATACACAGTTTAAAAGTCAAGAATGAGAATAAAAAGTGTCTATAATGTACACAAATTCTTGTCCTTTTCCAACACGAGTCTGTGCCTGCCAGCTTCAGAACGCGAGGCAACGCTGGCTCTACGCACGGGCTCAATCCAGAGCTCACTGTGCTGCAGCTCCGGGGTCTGGTCCATGTTCACTCTGCTCGCTGATCCAAGAACCCACACCTCACCATACTCCCCACTCCGGCACCCCAGCCCAGACTCACTTAGCTCGCCGCTCAGGACTCAGCCCACAATCGCTCTGGTTCCCCTCCGGGAGTCAACTCACACTCAATCTGCTCCTCACTCCAAGAGTCATTCTGCTCCTTGCTCCAGGACTAGGCCCACACTCACTTGGCACTCCACTCCGGGATTCGCTCGGCTCCCCACTCTGGGACCCGTTCTGCTCCCCGCTCCAGGGCTCGGCCCACACTCGCTCTGCTCCCTGCTCCAGGACTCGGCCCACACTCGCACTGCTCCCTGCTCCAGGAGACGGCCCACACTCGCTCTGCACCCTGCTCTGGTACTCGGCCCACACTCGCTCTGCTCCCTGCTCTGGGACTCAGCCCACACTCTCTCTGCTCCCCGCTCCAGGGCTTGGCCCACACTCGCTCTGCTCCCCGCTCCGGGACTTGGCCCACATTCGCTCTGCTCCCCGTTCTGGGACACGGCCCACACTCACTCTGCTCCCCGCTCTGGGACACGGCCCACACTCGCTCTGCTCCCCGCTCCGGGTCTCGGCCCACACTCGCTCTGCTCCCCGTTCTGGGACACGGCCCACACTCACTCTGCTCCCCGCTCTGGGACACGGCCCACACTCACTCTGCTCCCCGTTCTGGGACTCGGCCCACACTCGCTCTGCTCGTGCTCTGGGTCACGGCCCACCTCTGCTACCCGCTCCGGGATACAGCCCACACTCGCTCTGATCCCCGCTCCCGGACTCGGCCCAAACTCGCTCTGCTCCCAGCTCTCGGACTCGGCCCACACTGGGTCTGCTCTCTGCTCCGGGACTCGGCCCACACTCGCTCCCTGCTCTCCGATTTCGAACATACTCGCTCTGCTACCCGCTCCGGGATACAGCCCACACTCGCTCTGATCCCCGCTCCCGGACTCGGCCCAAACTCGCTCTGCTCCCAGCTCTCGGACTCGGCCCACACTGGGTCTGCTCTCTGCTCCGGGACTCGGCCCACACTCGCTCCCTGCTCTCCGATTTCGAACATACTCGCTCTGCTACCCGCTCCGGGATACAGCCCACACTCGCTCTGATCCCCGCTCCCGGACTCGGCCCAAACTCGCTCTGCTCCCAGCTCTCGGACTCGGCCCACACTGGGTCTGCTCTCTGCTCCGGGACTCGGCCCACACTCGCTCCCTGCTCTCCGATTTCGAACATACTCGCTCTGCTACCCGCTCCGGGATACAGCCCACACTCGCTCTGATCCCCGCTCCCGGACTCGGCCCAAACTCGCTCTGCTCCCAGCTCTCGGACTCGGCCCACACTGGGTCTGCTCTCTGCTCCGGGACTCGGCCCACACTCGCTCCCTGCTCTCCGATTTCGAACATACTCGCTCTGCTACCCGCTCCGGGATACAGCCCACACTCGCTCTGATCCCCGCTCCCGGACTCGGCCCAAACTCGCTCTGCTCCCAGCTCTCGGACTCGGCCCACACTGGGTCTGCTCTCTGCTCCGGGACTCGGCCCACACTCGCTCCCTGCTCTCCGATTTCGAACATACTCGCTCTGCTACCCGCTCCGGGATACAGCCCACACTCGCTCTGATCCCCGCTCCCGGACTCGGCCCAAACTCGCTCTGCTCCCAGCTCTCGGACTCGGCCCACACTGGGTCTGCTCTCTGCTCCGGGACTCGGCCCACACTCGCTCCCTGCTCTCCGATTTCGAACATACTCGCTCTGCTACCCGCTCCGGGATACAGCCCACACTCGCTCTGATCCCCGCTCCCGGACTCGGCCCAAACTCGCTCTGCTCCCAGCTCTCGGACTCGGCCCACACTGGGTCTGCTCTCTGCTCCGGGACTCGGCCCACACTCGCTCCCTGCTCTCCGATTTCGAACATACTCGCTCTGCTACCCGCTCCGGGATACAGCCCACACTCGCTCTGATCCCCGCTCCCGGACTCGGCCCAAACTCGCTCTGCTCCCAGCTCTCGGACTCGGCCCACACTGGGTCTGCTCTCTGCTCCGGGACTCGGCCCACACTCGCTCCCTGCTCTCCGATTTCGAACATACTCGCTCTGCTACCCGCTCCGGGATACAGCCCACACTCGCTCTGATCCCCGCTCCCGGACTCGGCCCAAACTCGCTCTGCTCCCAGCTCTCGGACTCGGCCCACACTGGGTCTGCTCTCTGCTCCGGGACTCGGCCCACACTCGCTCCCTGCTCTCCGATTTCGAACATACTCGCTCTGCTACCCGCTCCGGGATACAGCCCACACTCGCTCTGATCCCCGCTCCCGGACTCGGCCCAAACTCGCTCTGCTCCCAGCTCTCGGACTCGGCCCACACTGGGTCTGCTCTCTGCTCCGGGACTCGGCCCACACTCGCTCCCTGCTCTCCGATTTCGAACATACTCGCTCTGCTACCCGCTCCGGGATACAGCCCACACTCGCTCTGATCCCCGCTCCCGGACTCGGCCCAAACTCGCTCTGCTCCCAGCTCTCGGACTCGGCCCACACTGGGTCTGCTCTCTGCTCCGGGACTCGGCCCACACTCGCTCCCTGCTCTCCGATTTCGAACATACTCGCTCTGCTACCCGCTCCGGGATACAGCCCACACTCGCTCTGATCCCCGCTCCCGGACTCGGCCCAAACTCGCTCTGCTCCCAGCTCTCGGACTCGGCCCACACTGGGTCTGCTCTCTGCTCCGGGACTCGGCCCACACTCGCTCCCTGCTCTCCGATTTCGAACATACTCGCTCTGCTACCCGCTCCGGGATACAGCCCACACTCGCTCTGATCCCCGCTCCCGGACTCGGCCCAAACTCGCTCTGCTCCCAGCTCTCGGACTCGGCCCACACTGGGTCTGCTCTCTGCTCCGGGACTCGGCCCACACTCGCTCCCTGCTCTCCGATTTCGAACATACTCGCTCTGCTACCCGCTCCGGGATACAGCCCACACTCGCTCTGATCCCCGCTCCCGGACTCGGCCCAAACTCGCTCTGCTCCCAGCTCTCGGACTCGGCCCACACTGGGTCTGCTCTCTGCTCCGGGACTCGGCCCACACTCGCTCCCTGCTCTCCGATTTCGAACATACTCGCTCTGCTACCCGCTCCGGGATACAGCCCACACTCGCTCTGATCCCCGCTCCCGGACTCGGCCCAAACTCGCTCTGCTCCCAGCTCTCGGACTCGGCCCACACTGGGTCTGCTCTCTGCTCCGGGACTCGGCCCACACTCGCTCCCTGCTCTCCGATTTCGAACATACTCGCTCTGCTACCCGCTCCGGGATACAGCCCACACTCGCTCTGATCCCCGCTCCCGGACTCGGCCCAAACTCGCTCTGCTCCCAGCTCTCGGACTCGGCCCACACTGGGTCTGCTCTCTGCTCCGGGACTCGGCCCACACTCGCTCCCTGCTCTCCGATTTCGAACATACTCGCTCTGCTACCCGCTCCGGGATACAGCCCACACTCGCTCTGATCCCCGCTCCCGGACTCGGCCCAAACTCGCTCTGCTCCCAGCTCTCGGACTCGGCCCACACTGGGTCTGCTCTCTGCTCCGGGACTCGGCCCACACTCGCTCCCTGCTCTCCGATTTCGAACATACTCGCTCTGCTACCCGCTCCGGGATACAGCCCACACTCGCTCTGATCCCCGCTCCCGGACTCGGCCCAAACTCGCTCTGCTCCCAGCTCTCGGACTCGGCCCACACTGGGTCTGCTCTCTGCTCCGGGACTCGGCCCACACTCGCTCCCTGCTCTCCGATTTCGAACATACTCGCTCTGCTACCCGCTCCGGGATACAGCCCACACTCGCTCTGATCCCCGCTCCCGGACTCGGCCCAAACTCGCTCTGCTCCCAGCTCTCGGACTCGGCCCACACTGGGTCTGCTCTCTGCTCCGGGACTCGGCCCACACTCGCTCCCTGCTCTCCGATTTCGAACATACTCGCTCTGCTACCCGCTCCGGGATACAGCCCACACTCGCTCTGATCCCCGCTCCCGGACTCGGCCCAAACTCGCTCTGCTCCCAGCTCTCGGACTCGGCCCACACTGGGTCTGCTCTCTGCTCCGGGACTCGGCCCACACTCGCTCCCTGCTCTCCGATTTCGAACATACTCGCTCTGCTACCCGCTCCGGGATACAGCCCACACTCGCTCTGATCCCCGCTCCCGGACTCGGCCCAAACTCGCTCTGCTCCCAGCTCTCGGACTCGGCCCACACTGGGTCTGCTCTCTGCTCCGGGACTCGGCCCACACTCGCTCCCTGCTCTCCGATTTCGAACATACTCGCTCTGCTACCCGCTCCGGGATACAGCCCACACTCGCTCTGATCCCCGCTCCCGGACTCGGCCCAAACTCGCTCTGCTCCCAGCTCTCGGACTCGGCCCACACTGGGTCTGCTCTCTGCTCCGGGATTCAGCCCACACTCGCTCTGCTCCCTGCTCTGGGACTCAGCCGACACTCGCTCTGCTCTCTGCTCCGGTACTTGGCCCACACACGTTCTGCTCCCCGCTCCGGGATTCAGCCCACACTCGCTCTGCTCCCAGCTCCTGGACTCGGCCCACACTCGCTCTGCTCCCTGCTCCGAGACTTGGCCTACACTTGCTCTTCTCCCCACTTGGGGACTCGACCACACTCGCTCAGATCCCCGCTCCGGGATTCGGCGCACACTCGCTCTGCTCCCTACTCAGGGGCTCGGCCCACACTCGCTCTGCTCCCTGCTCCAGGATTTGGCCTACACTGGCTCTGCTCCATGCTCTGGGATTCGGCCCACACTGGCGCAGCTCCCTGCTCCGGGACTCGGCCTACACTCACTCTGCTCCCCCCTCCGGGACTCGGCCGACACTCCCTCTGCTCCCTGCTCCAGGTCTCGGCCTAAACTCGCTCTGCTCACCGCTCAGGGGTTCGGCCCACACTTGCGCTGCTCCCTGCTCCGGGATTCGGCCCACACTGGCTCTGTTCCCTGCTCTGGGACTTGGCCCACACTGGCTCTGCTCCCCGCTCTGGGAGTCGGCCCACACTCGCTCTGCTCCCCGCTCTGGGACTCGGCCCACGCTTGCTCTGCTCGTGCTCTGGGACTCGGCCCACACTGGCTCTGTTCCCTGCTCTGGGACTTGGCCCACACTGGCTCTGCTCCGTGCTCTGGGACTCAGCCCACACTCGCTCTGCTCCCCGCTCCGGGACTCGGCCCACACTCGCTCCCTGCTCTCCGATTTCGAACATACTCGCTCTGCTACCCGCTCCGGGATACAGCCCACACTCGCTCTGATCCCCGCTCCCGGACTCGGCCCAAACTCGCTCTGCTCCCAGCTCTCGGACTCGGCCCACACTGGGTCTGCTCTCTGCTCCGGGACTCGGCCCACACTCGCTCTGCTCTCCGCTCTGGGACTCGGCCCACACTCGCTCTGCTCCCAGCTCTCGGACTCGGCCCACACTGGGTCTGCTCTCTGCTCCGGGACTCGGCCCACACTCGCTCTGCTCCTTGCTCTGGGACTCAGCCAACACTTGCTCTGCTCCCCGCTCTGGGAGTCGGCCCTCACTCGCTCTGCTCCCTGCTGAGACTCGGCCCACACTTGTTCTGCTCCCTGCTCAGGGGCTCTGCCCACACTCGCTCTGCCCCCCGCTCCAGGATTCGGCGCACACTCGATCTGCTCCGTACTCAGGGGCTCGGCCCACACTCGCTCTGCTCCCTGCTCCATGATTCGGCCCACACTGGCTGTGCTCCATGCTCTGGGACTCGGCCCTCACTCGCACTGCTCCCTGATCTGGGACTCGGCCCACAATCGCTCTGCTCCCCGCTCCAGGGCTCGGCCCACACTCATACTGCTCCCCGCTCAGGGAGTCGGCCACACTCGCTCTACTCCCCGCTCCGGGAATCGGCCCACACTCACTCTGCGCCCCGCTCAGGGGCTGGAACTCGGCACACACACGCTCTGCTCCCCGCTCTGGGACTCGATCCACACTCGCTCTGCTCCCCGCTCTGGGACTCGATCCACACTTGCTCTGCTTCCCGCTCTGGGACTCGGCCCACACTCGCTCTGCTCCCCGCTCTGGGAGTCGGCCCACACTCGCTCTGCACCCTGTTCCGGGACTCGGCCCACGCTTGCTCTGCTCGTGCTCTGGGACTCGGCCCACACTCGCTCTGCTCCCCTCTCCGGGACTCTGCCCACACTCACTCTGCTCCCTGATCCGGGACTCGACCCAAACTCGCTCTGCCCCCTCCTCCGGGACTCGGCCCACACTCGCTCTGCTCCCCGCTCCGGGGTTCGGCACACACTCGCTCTGCTCCCTGATCCGGGACTCGGCCCACCTTCGATCTGCTCCCTGCTCCGGGACTCGACCCACACTCGCTCAGCTCCCCGCTCCCGGACTCGGCCCACACACGGTCTGCTCCCCGCTCTGAGATTCAGCTCATACTCACTCTGCTCCCTGCTCTGTGACTCGGCCAACACTGGCTCTGCTCCCCGCTCTGGGACGCGCCCCATACTCGCTCTGCTCCCCGCTCTGGAACTCGGCACACACACGCTCTGCTCCCTGCTCTGGGACTCGGCCCACACTCGCTCTGCTCCCTGCTCTGGGACTCAGCCCACACTCGCTCTGCTCCCCGCTCTGGGACGCGCCCCATTCTCGCTCTGCTCCCTCTCCGGGACTCGGCCTACACTTGCTCTGCTCTCCTCTCCGGGACTCGGCCCACACTCGCTCTGCTCCCCGCTCTAGGACTTGGCCCACACTCGCTCTGCTTCCCGCTCCTTGGCTGGGCCCACACTCGCTCTGCTCCCCGCTCTGAGAGTCGGCCCACACTCGCTCTGCTCCCTGCTCAGGAGCTCTGCCCACACTCGCTCTGCTCCCTGCTCGAGGCTTAGGCCCACACTCGCTCTGCTCCCTGCTCGAGGCTTCGGCCCACACTGGCTGTGATCCCTGCTCCGGGACTCGGCCCACATTCGATCTGCTGCCCGCTCTGTAAGTCGGCCCAAACTCGCAATGCTCCCCGCTCCCGGACCCAGCCCACACTAGTTCTGCTCCCCGCTCCCGGACTCGGCTCACACTGGCTCTGCTTCCCGATCTGGGACGCGCCCCATACTCGCTCTGCTCCCTGCTCTGGGACTCGGCCTACACTTGTTCTGCTCCCTGCTCTGGGACTCGGCCACCACACGCTCTGCTCCCTGCTTTGGGATTCGTTCCACACTGGCTCTTATCCCCGCTCTGGGACTCGGCCCACACTCGCTCTGCTTCCCGCTCCAGGGCTCGGCCCACACTCACACTGCTCCCCGCTCAGGGAGTCGGCCACACTCGCTCTACTCCCCGCTCCGGGAATCGGCCTACACTCACTCTGCTCCCTGCTCTGGGACTCGGCCCACACTCGCTCTGCTCCCCGCTCTGGGAGTCGGCCCATACTCGCTGTGCTCCCTGTTCCGGGACTCGGCCCACGCTTGCTCTGCTCGTGCTCTGGGACTGGGCCCACACTCGCTCTGCTCCCTGCTCTGGGACTCGGCCCACACTCACTCTGCTCCCTGATCCGGGACTCGGCCCACATTCGATCTGCTCTCTGCTCCGGGGCTCGACCCAAACTCGCTCTGCTCCCTGCTCTGGGACTCGGCCACCACACGCTCTGCTCCCTGCTTTGGGATTCGGTCCACACTGGCTCTGCTCCCCGCTCCCGGACTCAGCCCACACACGGTCTGCTCCCCGCTCCGGGATTCAGCTCATACTCACTCTGCTCCCTGCTCTGTGACTCGGCCAACACTGGCTCTGCTCTCCGCACTGGGACTCAGCCCACACTCGCTCTGCTCCCCGCTCCAGGGCTCGGCCCACACTCGCTCGGCTCTCCGCTCTAGGACACGGCCCACACTCGCTCTGCTTCCCGCTCCTAGACTGGGCCCACACTCGCTCTGCTCTCCGCTCTAGGACTCGGCCCACACTCACACTGCTCCCCGCTCAGGGACTCGGCCACATTCGCTCTACTCCCCGTTCAGGGGCTCGGCCCACACTCGCTCTGCTCCGGGATTTGGTCCACATTGGCTCTGCTCCCTGCTCCGGGATTCAGCTCATACTCACTCTGCTCCCTGCTCTGTGACTTGGCCAACACTGGCTCTGCTCCCCGCTCTGGGACTCAGCCCACACTCGCTCTGGTCCCCGCTCTGGGACGCACCGCATACTCGCTCTGCTCCCCGCTCCGGGGCTCGGCCCACACTCGCGCTGCTCCCTGCTCCGGAACTCGACCCACACTCGCTCTGTTCCCAGCTCCGGGACTCGGCCCACACTCACTCTGCTCCTTGCTCTGGGACTCGACCCACACTCACTCTGCTCCCCGCTCCGGAACTCAGCCCACACACGCTTTACTCCATGCTGCGGAACTCAGCCCACACTCACTCCGTTCCCTCCTCAGGGACATGATCCACACATGCGCTGC
>NW_025212707.1:17557-18725 GCF_004010195.1 Chiloscyllium plagiosum | reverse complement strand
CTGCTCTGCAACTTGGCCCACACTCGCTCTGCTCCCTGCTCTGGGACTCGGCCCACACACGGTCTGCTCCCCGCTCCGGGATTCAGCTCATACTCACTCTGCTCCCTGCTCTGTGACTCGGCCAACACTGGCTCTGCTCCCCGCTCTGGGACTCAGCCCACACTCGCTCTGGTCCCCGCTCTGGGACGCACCGCATACTCGCTCTGCTCCCCGCTTTAGGACACGGCCCACACTCGCTCTGCTTCCCGCTCCTAGACTGGGCCCATACTCGCTCTGGTCCCTGCTCAGGGGCTCGGCCCACATTCGCTCGGCCCCCCGCTCCGAGGTTCGGCCCACACTCGCTCTGCTCCCCGCTCTAGGACTCGGCCCACACTCGCTCTGCTCCCTGTTCTGGGACTCAGCCCACACTAGCTATGCTCCCCGCTCTAGGACTCGGCCCACACTCGCTCTGCTCCCTGCTCCAGGACTCGGCCCACACTCGCTCTGCTCCCCGCTCTAGGACTCGGCCCACATTCGCTCTGCTCCCTGCTCTGGGATTCAGCCCACACTAGCTCTGCTCCCCGCTCTGGGACTCGGCCCACACTCGCTCTGCTCCCTGCTCCAGGACTCGGCCCACACTCGCTCAGCTCCCTGCTCAGGGGCTCGGCCCACACTTACACTGCTCCTCGCTCAGGGACTCGGCCCACACACGCTCTGCTCCCTGCTCGGGGACTCGGCCCAAACTCGCTCCGCTCCCCGCTCTGGGACCCGGCCCACACTCGCACTGCTCCAGGATTTGGCCCACACTTGCTCTGCTCCCCGCTCTGGGAGTCGGCCCACACTCGCTCTGCTCCCTGTTCCGGGACTCGGCCCACGCTTGCTCTGCTCGTGCTCTGGGACTGGGCCCACACTTGCTCTGCTCCCTGCTCCGGGACTCGGCCCACACTCGCTCTTCTCCCCTCTCCGGGACTCTGCCCACACTCACTCTGCTCCCTGATCCGGGACTCGGCCCACATTCGATCTGCTCACTGCTCCTGGACTCGACCCACACTCGCTCTGCTCCCCGCTCCCGGACTCGGCCAACACACGGTCTGCTCCCCGCTCCGGGATTCAGCTCATACTCACTCTGCTCCCTGCTCTGTGACTCGGCCAACACTGGCTCTGCTCCCCGCACTGGGACGCGCCCCAT
>NW_025212707.1:14426-15358 GCF_004010195.1 Chiloscyllium plagiosum | reverse complement strand
GTTCTGCTCCCTGCTCTGGGACTCGGCCCACACACGCTCTGCTTCCCGCTCCAGGGCTCGGCCCACACTCGCTCTACTCCCCGCTCCGGGAATCGGCCTACACTCACTCTGCGCCCCGCTCAGGGGTTCGGCCCACACTCGCACTGCTCTGGGAGTCGGCCCACACTCGCTCTGCTCCCCGCTCCCGGACGCGGCTCACACTGGCTCTGCTCCCCGCTCTGGGACGCGCCCCATACTCGCTCTGCTCCCTGCTCCGGGACTCGGCCTACACTTGTTCTGCTCCCTGCTCTGGGACTCGGCCCACACACGCTCTGCTTCCCGCTCCAGGGCTCGGCCCACACTCACACTACTCCCCGCTCAGGGACTCGCGCCACACTCGCTCTACTCCCCGCTCCGGGAATCGGCCTACACTCACTCTGCGCCCCGCTCAGGGGTTCGGCCCACACTCGCACTGCTCTGGGAGTCGGCCCACACTCGCTCTGCTCCCCGCTCTGGGAGTCGGCCCACACTCGCTCTGCTCCCTGTTCCGGGACTCAGCCCACGCTTGCTCTCCTTGTGCTCTGGGACTCGGCCCACACTCGCTCTGCTCCCCTCTCCGGGACTCTGCCCACACTCACTCTGCTCCCTGATCCGGGACTCGGCCCACATTCGATCTGCTCCCTGCTCCGGGACTCGACCCAAACTCGCTCTGCCCCCTCCTCTGGGACTCGGCCCACACTCGCTCTGCTCCCCGCTCCCGGACTCGGCCCACACACGGTCTGCTCCCCGCTCCGGGATTCACCTCATACTCACTCTGCTCCCTGCTCTGTGACTCGGCCAACACTGGCTCTGCTCCCCGCTCTGGGACTCAGCCCACACTCGCTCTGGTCCCCGCTCTGGGACGCACCGCATACTCGCTCTGCTCCCCGCTCCGGGGCTCGGCCCACACTCGC
>NW_025212707.1:5251-14340 GCF_004010195.1 Chiloscyllium plagiosum | reverse complement strand
CGCTCTGCTCCCCGCTCTAGGACTCGGCCCACACTCGCTCTGCTCCCTGCTCTGGGACTCGGCCCACACTCGCTCTGCTCCCCGCTCTAGGACTCGGCCCACACTCGCTCTGCTCCCCGCTCTAGGACTCGGCCCACACTCGCTCTGCTCCCTGTTCTGAGACATGGCCCACATTCGCTCTGCTCCCCGCTGCTGGGCTCAGTCCACACTGGCTCTGCTCCCTGCTCAGGGGCTCGGCCCACACTCGCTCTGCTGCACGCACTGTAAGTCAGCCAAAACTCACAAAGCTCACCGCTCCGGGACTCGGCCCACACTTGCTCTGCTCCCTGCTCTCCGACACGGCCCTCACTCGCTCTGCTCCCTGCTCCAGGACTCGGCCCACACTCGCTCTGCTCCCTGCTCAGGGGCTCGGCCCAAACTTACACTGCTCCCGCTCAGGGACTCGGCCCACACTCGCTGTGCTCCCCAGTCTGGGACTCAGCCCACACTCGCTCTGCTCCCCTCTGCTGGGCTCAGCGCACACTCCCTCTGCTCCCTGCTCAGGGGCTCGGCGCACACTAGCTCTGCTCCCTACTCCAGGACTCAGCCCACATTCGCTCTGCTCCCTGCTCAGGGGCTCGGCCCAAACTTACACTGCTCCCCGCTCACTGACACGGCCACACTCACTCTGCTCCCCGCTCCGGGAGTCGGCCCACACACGCTCTGCTCCCTGCTCAGGGACTCGGCCCACACTTACACTGCTCCCCGCTCACTGACTCGGCCCACACTCGCTCTGCTCCCTGCTCTGGGACTCGGCCCACATTCGCTCTGCTCCCCGCTCTGGGACTCGGTCCACACTCGCTCTGCTCCCTGCTCTGTGACTCGGCCACCACATGCTCTGCTCCCTGCTTTGAGATTCGGTCCACACTGGCTCTTATCCCCGCTCCGGGACTCAGCCCACACTCGCTGTGCTCCCCGCTCCGGGACTCGGCCCACACTCGCTGTGCTCCCCGCTCCGGGACTCAGCCCACACTCGCTCTGCTCCCCGCTCCGGGACTCGGCCCACACTCGCTGTGCTCCCTGCTCTGGGACTCAGCCCACACTCGATCTGTTCCCCGCTCCGGGATTCATCCCACGCTCGCTCTGCTCCCCGCTCAGGGGCTCGGCCCAAACTCACTCTGCTCCCCGCTCTGGGACTCGGCCCACACTCGCTCTGCTTCCCGCTCCAGGGCTCGGCCCACATTCCCTCTGCTCCCTGTTCCGGGACTCAGCCCACACTCGCTGTGCTCCCCGCTCCGGGACTCGGCCCACACTCGCTGTGCTCCCCGCTCCGGGACTCAGCCCACACTCGCTCTGCTCCCCGCTCCGGGACTCGGCCCACACTCGCTCTGCTCCCTGCTCTGGGACTCAGCCCACACTCGATCTGTTCCCCGCTCCGGGATTCATCCCACGCTCGCTCTGCTCCCCGCTCAGGGGCTCGGCCCAAACTGAAGCAGACTGGGATCACGGATAGTTCGGTCAGGATCTCAGTGAAGCAGACTGGGATCACGGATAGTTAGGTCAGGATCACAGTGCAGCAGACTGGGATCACGGATAGTTAGGTCAGGATCACAGTGCAGCAGACTGGGATCACGGATAGTTAGGTCAGGATCACAGTGCAGCAGACTGGGATCACGGATAGTTAGGTCAGGATCACAGTGCAGCAGACTGGGATCACGGATAGTTAGGTCAGGATCACAGTGCAGCAGACTGGGATCACGGATAGTTAGGTCAGGATCACAGTGCAGCAGACTGGGATCACGGATAGTTAGGTCAGGATCACAGTGCAGCAGACTGGGATCACGGATAGTTAGGTCAGGATCACAGTGCAGCAGACTGGGATCACGGATAGTTAGGTCAGGATCACAGTGCAGCAGACTGGGATCACGGATAGTTAGGTCAGGATCACAGTGCAGCAGACTGGGATCACGGATAGTTAGGTCAGGATCACGGTGAAGCAGACTGGGATCACATTTAATTAGGTCAGGATCACAGTGAACCAGACTGGGATCACGGATAGTTAGTCTCCTCCGACCTATCACCCTCACCTTGACCTCTTTCCACCTATCACATTTCCAACGCCCCTCCTCCAAGTCCCTCCTCCCTACCTTTTATCTTCTCCTGCTGAACACTCTCTGCTCATTCCTGAAGAAGGGCATGTGCCCGAAACGTCGAATCTTCTGTTCCCTAGATGCTGCCTGACCTGCTGTGCTGTTCCAGCAATAAAGTCCCTGCTCTGGGACTCAGCCCACACTCGCTCTGCTCCCTGCTCTGGGACTCAGCCCACACTCGCTCTGCTCCCTGCTCTGACACTCGGCCCACACTTGCTCTGCTCCCCGCCTGGGGTCTCGACGCACTCTCGCTCAGATCCCCGCTCCTGGTATCAGCCCACACTCGCTCTGCTCTCTGCTCTGGGACTCGGCCCACACTCGCTCTGCTCCCTGCTCTGGGCCTCGGCCCACACTCGCTCTGCTCTCTGCTCTGGGACTCGGCCCACACTCACTCTGCTCCTTGCTCCGGGACTCGACCCACACTCACTCTGCTCCCCGCTCCGGGACTCAGCCCACACTCGCTCGGATCCCTGCTCTAGAACTCAGCCCACACTCGCTCTGCTCCCCGCTTCAGGGCGTGGCCCACACTCGCTGTGCTCTCCGCTCTGGGACTCGGCCCACACTCGCTCTTCTCCCCGCTCCAGGGCTTGGTCCACACTCGCTGTGCTCTCCTCTCTGGGACTCATCCCACACTCGCTCTGCTCCCTGCTCCCGGATTAGGCCCACACGCGGTCTGCTTCCTGCTCCGGAACTCGGCCCACACTCGCTCTGCTCCCTGTTCTGGGACTAGGCCCACACTCGCTCTGCTCCCTGCTCTGGGACTCGGCCACCACACGCTCTGCTCCCTGCTTTGGGATTCAGTCCACACTCGCTGCTGCTCCCTGCTTTGGGATTCAGTCCACACTCGCTGTGCTCTCCGCTCTGGGACTCGGCCCACACACGCTCTGCTTCCCGCTCTGGGACTCGGCCCACACTCACACTGCTCCCCGCTCAGGGAGTCGGCCACACTCGCTCTACTCCCCGCTCCAGGGCTTGGTCCACACTCGCTGTGCTCCCCTCTCTGGGACTCATCCCACACTCGCTCTGCTCCCTGCTCCCGGATTAGGCCCACACGCGGTCTGCTTCCTGCTCCGGAACTCGGCCCACACTCGCTCTGCTCCCTGTTCTGGGACTAGGCCCACACTCGCTCTGCTCCCTGCTCTGGGACTCGGCCACCACACGCTCTGCTCCCTGCTTTGGGATTCAGTCCACACTCGCTGTGCTCTCCGCTCTGGGACTCGGCCCACACTCACACTGCTCCCCGCTCAGGGAGTCGGCCACACTCGCTCTACTCCCCGCTCCGGGAATCGGCCGACACTCACTCTGCGCCCCGCTCAGGGGCTCGGCCCACACTCGCACTGCTCCGGGATTTGGCCCACACTTGCTCTGCTCCCTGCTCAGGGGCTCGGCCCACATTCGCTCGGCCCCCCGCTCCGGGGTTCGGCGCACACTCGCTCTGCTCCCCGCTCCGGGACTCAGCCCACACTCGCTCTGCTCCCCGCTCCGGGACTCAGCCCACACTCGCTCTGCTCCCTGCTCTCGGACTCGGCCCACACTCGCTCTGCTCCCCGCTCTGGGACTCGGCCCACACTCGCTCTGCTCCTTGCTCCGGGACTCGGCCCACACTCGCTCTGCTCCCTGCTCTCGGACTCAGCCCACACTGGCTCTGCTCCCTGCTCTCGGACTCGGCCGACACTAGCTCTGCTCCCTGCTCCAGGATTCGGCCCACACTCTCTCTGCTCCCCGCTCGGGGAGTCGGCCCACACACGTTCTGCTCCCTGCTCTGACACTCGGCCCACACTTGCTCTGCTCCCTGCCTGGGGACTCGACGCACTCTCGCTCAGATCCCCGCTCCTGGTATCAGCCCACACTTGCTCTGCTCTCTGCTCTGGGACTCGGCCCACACTCGCTCTGCTCCCTGCTCTGGGACTCGGCCCACACTCGCTCTGGTCCCAGCATCGGGGTTCGGCCCACACATGCTCTGCACCCTGTTCCGTGACACAGCCCACACTCGCTCTGCTCCTTGCTCTGGCACTCGGCCCACACTCGCTCTGCTCCCTGCTCTCGGTCTCGGCCCGCACTCGCTTTGCTCCCCGCTCCGGGACTCAGCCCACACTTGCTCTGCTCCCTGCTCCGTGACGTGGCCCATACTCGCTCTGTTCCCCACTCTGAGGTTCGGCCCACAATCGCTAAATCCCGTGCTCCGGGATTTAGCCCACACACGCTCTGCTCCCTGCTCTGACACTCGGCCCACACTCGCTCTGCTCCCTGCTCTGGGACTCGGCCCACACTCGCTCTGCTCCCTGCTTTGGGTTTCGGCCCACACTCGCTCTGCTCCCTGCTCTGGGACTCGGCCCACACTCGCAGTGCTCCCCGCTCTGTGACTCGGCCCACACTCACTCTGCTCCCCGCTCTGTGACTCGGCCCACACTCACTCTGCTCCCTGCTCCGGAACTCGACCCACACTCACTCTGCTCCCCACTCGGGGACTTGGCTCACACTCGCGCTGCTCCCTGCTCCGGAACTCGACCCACACTCGCTCTGCCCCCCGCTCTGTGACGTGGCCCATACTCGCTCTGTTCCCCGCTCTGGAGTTCGGCCCACAATACTCGACCCACACTCACTCTGCTCCCCGCTCCGGAACTCAGCCCACACTCACTCCGTTCCCTCCTCAGGGACTCGACCCACACTCGCTCTGCCCCCCGATCTGTGACGTGGCCCATACTCGCTCTCTTCCCCGCTCTGGAGTTCGGCCCACAATCGCTATGCCCCGTGCTCCGGGATTCAGCCCACACTCACTCTGCTCACTGTTCTCGGACTCGGCCAACACATGCTCTGCTCCCCGCTCCGGGACTCAGCCCACACTCGCTCTGCTCCCCGCTCCAGGGCGTGGCCCACACTCGCTGTGCTCTCCGCTCTCGGACTCGGCCCACACTCGCTCTGCTCCCCGCTCCAGGGCTTGGCCCACACTCGCTGTGCTCTCCGCTCTGGGACTCATCCCACACACGCTCTGCTCCCTGCTCCCGGATTAGGCCCACACGCGGTCTGCTTCCTGCTCCGGAACTCAGCCCACACTCGCTCTGCTCCCTGCTCTGGGACTCGGCCCACACTCGCTCTGGTCCCCGCTCCGGGACTCGGCCCACACCCGCTCTGCTCCCTGCTCTGGGACATGGCCCACACTGGCTCTGCTTCCTGCTCTGGGACTCGGCCCTCACTGGTTCTGCTCCCTGCTCTGGTATCGGCCCACACTGGCTCTGCTCCCTGCTCTGGGACTCGGCTCAAACTCGCTCTGCTCCCTGCTCTGGGACCCGGCCCACACTCGCTCTGCTCCCTGCTCTGGTCTCGGCCCACACTGGCTCTGTTCCCTGCTCTGAAACTCAGCCCACACCCGCTCTGGAATTCGGCTCACACTCGCTCTGTCCCTGTTCCGGGGATCGGCCCACACTCGGTCTGCTCCCCGCTCCGGGACTCGGCCCACGCTCCCTCTGCTCCCCGCTCCGGGGCTCGGCCCACACCCGCTCTGCTCCCTGCTCTGGGACTCGGCCCACACTGGCTCTGCTTCCTGCTCTGGGACTCGGCCCACACTGGTTCTGCTCCCCGCTCCGGGACTGGGCCCACACTTGCTCTGCTCCCCGCTCTGGGACTCGGCCGACACTCGCTCTGCTCCCTGCTCCGGGACTCGGCCCACACTCACACTGCTCCCTACTCTGGGACTGGGCCCACCCTACTCTGGGACTGGGCCCACCCTCGCTCTGCTCCCTGCTCCAGGACACGGCCCACACTCACTGTGCTTCCCGCTCAGGGGCTCGGCCCACACTGGCTCTGTTCTCTACTCTGGGACTCGGCCCACACTCACTCTGGTCCTCGCTTCGGGGTTCGGCCCACACTCGGTCTGCTCCCTGCTCTGGGACTCGGCCCACACTCCCTCTGCTCCCCGCTCCGGGGCTCGGCCCACACTCCCTCTGCTCCCCGCTCCGGGTCTCGGCCCACACCCGCTCTGTTCCCTGCTCTGTGACTCGGCCCACACTGGCTCTGCTTCCTGCTCTGGGACTCGGCCACTCTGGCTCTGCTCCCTGCTCTGGTCTCGGCCCACACTCGCTCTGCTCCCTGTTCTGGGAATCGGCCCACAATCGCTCTGCTCCCTGCTCTCGGACTTGGCCCACACTCGCTCTGCTCCCGGCTCCGGGACTCGGCCCACACTCTCTCTGCTCCCCGCTCGGGGAGTCGGCCCACACACGGTCTGCTCCCTGCTCTGACACTCGGCCCACACTTGCTCTGCTCCCCGCCTGGGGACTCGACGCACTCTCGCTCAGATCCCCGCTCCTGGAATCAGCCCACACTCGCTCTGCTCTCTGCTCTGGGACTCGGCCCACACTGGCTCTGCTCCCTGCTCTGGGACCCGTCCCACACTGGCTCTGCTCCCTGCTCTGGGACTCGGCCCACACTGGCTCTGCTCCCTGCTCTGGAACTCAACCCACAGCCGCTCTGGGATTCGGCACACACTCGCTCTGCTCCCTGTTCCGGTGATCGGCCCACAATCGCTCTGCTCCCTGCTCTGGGACTCGGCCCACACTCACTCTGGTCCTCGCTTCGGGGTTCGGCCCACACGGTCTGCTCCCTGCTCTGGGACTCGGCCCACACTTGCTCTGCTCCCCGCTCCGGGACTCAGCCCAGACTCCCCCTGCTCCCCGCTCCAGGGCTCGGCCCACACCCGCTCTGCTCCCTGCTCTGGGACTCGGCCCACACTGGCTCTGCTTCCTGCTCTGGGACTAGGCCCATACTGGCTCTGCTCCCTGCTGTGGTCTCGGCCCACACTGGCTCTGCTCCCTGCTCTGGGACTCGCCTCACACTCGCTCAGCTCCATGCTCTGGGACTCGGCCCACACTCACTGCTACCAGCTCTGGTCCAGGCCCACACTCGCTCTGCTCCCTGCTGCCGAACCCGGCCCACACTCACTCCACTCCCTCCTCAGGGACACGGCCCACAATCGCTCTGCTCCCCGCTCTGGGACTGGGCCCACACTCGCTCTGCTCTCTGCTCCGGGAATCGGCCCACACTCGCTCTGCTCCCCGCTCCGGGACTCGGCCGACACTCGCTCCGCTCCCTGCTCCGGGACTCGGCCGACACTCGCTCTGCTCTCTGCTCTGGGAATCGGCCCACACTCGCTCTGCTCCCCGCTCTGAGACTCGGCCCACACTCGCTCTGCTCCCGGCTCTGAAACTGGGCCCACACTCGCTCTGCTCCACAATCTGGGCCTCGTCCCACACTCGCTCTGCTCCCTGCTTCAGTACACGGCCCACACTCGCTCTGCTTCCCGCTCAGGGGCTCGGCCCACACTGGCTCAGCTCCCCACTCTGGGACTGGGCCCACACTTGCTCTGCTCCCTGTTCCGGGACTGGGCCCACACTCATCTGCTCCCTGCTCAGGGAATCGGCCCAAACTCACACTGCTCCCAGCTCTGGGACTCGGCCCACAATCTCTCTGATCCCAGCTCTGGGACTCGGCCCACACTCGCTCTGCCCCCTGTTCTGGAACTCAGCCCACATTCGCTCTGCTGCCCGCTCTGTGACTCGGCCCACACTGGCTCTTCTTCCTGCTCTGGGACTCGGCCCAGACTGGCTCTGCTCCCTGCTCTGGTCTCGGCCCACACTGGCTCTGCTCCCTGCTCTGGAACACGGCTCACACCCGTTCTGCTCCCTGTTCTGGGACTCAGCCCACACTCGCTTTGCTCCATGCTGCGGAACTCAGCCCACACTCACTCCGCTCCCTCCTCAGGGACACGGCCCACATTCGCTCGGCTCTCTGCTGCGGGATTCGACCCACTCTCGCTCTGCTGCCCGCTCCGGGCGTCAGGCCACACTAGCTCTGCTCCCCGCTCCGGGACTGGGCACACACTCGCTCTGCTCCCCGCTACGGGAATCGGCACACACTTGCTCTGCTCTCTGCTCCGGGAATCGGCCCACACTCGCTCTGCTCTCTGCTCCGGGAATCGGCCCACACTCGCTCTGCTCCCCGCTCTGGTCTCAGCCCACACACATTCTGCTCCCGGCTCCTGGACTGGGCCCACACTCGCTCTGCTCCACATCCGGGACTCGGCCCACACTCGCTCTGCTCCCAGCTCCAGGACATGGCCCACACTCGCTCTGCAACCCGCTCAGGGGCTTGGCCCACACTGGCTCTGCTCCCTGGTCTGGGACTCGGCCCACACTGGCTCTGCTCCCTGCTCTGAAACTCAGTCCACACCCGCTCTGGGATTCGGCTCACACTCGCTCTGCTCCCTGTTCCGGGGATCGGCCCACAATCGCTCTGCTCCCTGCTCTGGGACTCGGCCCACACTTGCTCTGCTCCCCGCTCCGGGACTCGGCCCACACTCACTCTGGTCCTCACTTCGGGGTTCGGCCCACACTCGGTCTGCTCCCTGCTCCAGGACACGGCTCACACTCGCTCTGCAACCCGCTCAGGGGCTCGGCCCACACCCGCTCTGCTCCCTGCTCTGGCACTCGTCCCACACTGGCTCTGCTTCCTGCTCTGGGACTCGGCCCATACTGGCTCTGCTCCCTGCTGTGGTCTCGGCCCACACTGGCTCTGCTCCCTGCTCTTGGACTAGGCCCACACTGGCTCTGCTCCCTGCTCTGGGACTCGCCTCACACTCGCTCCGCTCCCTGCTCTGGGACTCGGCCCACACTCACTGCTCCCAGCTCTGGGACTAGGCCCACACTCGCTCTGCTCCCTGCTGGCGGACACGGCCCACACTCACTCCGCTCCCTCCTCAGGGACACGGCCCACAATCGCTCTGCTCCCCGCTCCGGGACTGGGCCCACACTCGCTCTGCTCCCCGCTCCGGGACTCGGCCCACACTCGCTCTGCTCCCTGCTCCGGGACTGGGCCCACACTCGCTCTGCTTCCCGCTCAGGGGCTCGGCCCACACTGGCTCTGCTCCCCACTCTGGGACTGGGCCCACACTCGCTCTGCTCCCTGCTG
>NW_025212707.1:0-3267 GCF_004010195.1 Chiloscyllium plagiosum | reverse complement strand
CGGCCCACACTGGCTCTGCTCCCTGCTCTGGGACCCGGCCCACACTGGCTCTGCTCCCTGCTCTGGGACTCGGCCCACACTGGCTCTGCTCCCTGCTCTGGGACTCGGCCCACACTGGCTCTGCTCCCTGCCCTGGAACTCTGCCCACCCGCTCTGGGATTCGGCTCACACTCGCTCTGTTCCCTGTTCCGGGGATCGGCCCACACTCGCTCTGCACCCCGCTCCGGGACTCGGACCACACTCACTCTGGTCCCCGCTTCGGGGTTCGGCCCACACTCGGTCTGCTCCCTGCTCTCGGACTCGGCCCACACTCGCTCTGCAACCCGCTCAGGGGCTCGGCCCACACTGGCTCTGCTCCCTGCTCTGGGACTCGGCCCACACTGGCTCTGCTCCCTGCTCTGGGACTCGGCCCAAACTTGCTCTGCTCCCTGCACCAGGACACGGCCCACACTCGCTCTGCAACCCGCTCAGGGGCTCGGCCCACACCCGCTCTGCTCCCTGCTCTGGGACTCGGCCCACACTGGCTCTGCTCCCCGCTCTGGGACTCGCCTCACACTCGCTCTGCTCCCTGCTCTGGGACTCGGCCCACACTCACTGCTCCCAGCTCTGGGACTAGGCCCACACTCGCTCTGCTCCCTGCTCCAGGAATCGGCCCACACTCGCTCTGCTCCCCGCTCCGGGACTCGGTCCACACTCACACTGCCCCCCCCCTGGGACTAGGCCCACACTCGCTCTGCTCCCTGCTCCGGGACTCGGCCCACACTCATCTGCTCCCTGCTCCTGGAATCGGCCCACACTCGCTCTGCTCTCTGCTCTGGGAATCGGCCCACACTCGCTCTGCTCCACAATCCGGGACTCGGCACTCTGGGACTCGGCCCACACTCGCTCTGCTCCCTGCGCCAGGAGACGGCCCACACTCACTCTGCTTCCCGCTCAGGGGCTCGGCTCACACTGGCTCTGCTCTCTACTCTGGGACACGGCCCACAATCGCTCTGCTCCCTATCTCGCACTCGGCCCACACTCGCTCTGCTCCCTGCTCCAGGACACGGCCCACACTCGCTCTGCAACCCGCTCAGGGGCTCGGCCCATACTGGCTCTGCTCCCTGCTCTGGGACTCGGCCCACACTGGCTCTGCTCCCTGCTCTGGTCTCAGCCCACACTGGCTCTGTTCCCTGCTCTGAAACTCAGCCCACACCCACTCTGGGATTCGGCTCACACTCGCTCTGCTCCCTGTTCCGGGGATCGGCCCACAATCGCTCTGCTCCCTGCTCTGGGACTCGGCCCACACTCACTCTGGTCCTCGCTTCGGGGTTCGGCCCACACTCGGTCAGCTCCCTGCTCTGGGACTTGGCCCACACTCGCTCTGCTCCCTGCTCCAGGACACGGACCTCACTCGCTCTGCAACCCGCTCAGGGGCTAGGCCCACACTGGCTCTGCTCCCTGCTCTGGGACTCGGCCCACACTGGCTCTGCTTCCTGGCTCTACAACTCAGCTCACACCCGCTCTGGGATTCGGCTCACACTCGCTCTGCTCCCTGTTCCGGGGATCCGCCCACAATCGCTCTGCTCCCCGCTCCGGGACTCGGCCCACACTCACTCTGGTCCTGGCTTCGGGGTTCGGCCCACACTCGGTCTGCTCCCTGCTCTGGGACTCGGCCCACACTTGTTCTGCTCCCCGCTCCGGGACTCGGCCCACACTCCCTCTGCTCCCCGCTCCATGGTTCGGCCCACACCCGCTGTGCTCCCTGCTCTGGGACTCGGCCCAGACTGGCTCTGCTTCCTGCTCTGGGACTAGGCCCACACTGGCTCTGCCTCCTGCTCTGGGACTCGGCCCACACTGGCTGTGCTCCCTGCTCTGGTCTCGGCCCACACTCGCTCTGCTCCCTGCTCTGGGACTCGGCCCACACTGGCTCTGCTCCCTGTTCTGGGACTAGGCCCACACTCACTCTGCTCCCTCCTCAGGGACACGGCCCACACTCTCACTGCCCCACACTCTGGGACTGGGCCCACACCCGCTCTGCTCCGTGCTCTGGGACTCGGCCCACACTGGCTCTGCTCCCTGTTCTGGGACTAGGCCCACACTCACTCTGCTCCCTCCTCAGGGACACGGCCCACACTCTCACTGCCCCACACTCTGGGACTGGGCCCACACCCGCTCTGCTCCCCGCTCCGGGACTCGGCCGACACTCGCTCTGCTCCCTGCTTCGGGACTCGGCCGACACTAGCTCTGCTCCCCGCTCCGGGACTGGGCCCACACTCGCTCTGCTCCCTGCTCCGAGAATCGGCCCACTCTCGCTCTGCTCTCTGCTCTGGGAATCGGCCCACACTCGCTCTGCTCCCGGCTCTGGGACTGGGCCCACACTCGCGCTGCTCAACAATCCGGGACTCGGCCCACACTGGCTCTGCTCCCTGCTCTGGGACTCGGTCCACACTGGCTCTGCTCCCTGCTCTGGTCTCGGCCCACACTGGCTCTGCTCCTTGCTCTGGAACTTGGCTCACACTCGCTCTGCTCCCTGTTCCGGGGATCGGCCCACAATCGCTCTGCTCACTGCTCTGGGACTCGGCCCACACTTGCTCTGCTCCCCGCTCCGGGACTCGGCCCACACTCCCTCTGCTCCCCGCTCCAGAGCTCGGACTACACCCGCTCTGCTCCCTGCTCTGGGACTCGGCCCACACTGGCTCTGCTTCCTGCTCTGGGACTCGGCCCACACTGGCTCTGCTCCCTGCTCTGGTCTCGGCCCACACTGGCTCTGCTCCCTGCTCTGGGACTCGGCCCACACTCACTGCTCCCAGCTCTGGGACTAGGCCCACACTCGCTCTGCTCCCTGCTGCCGAACTCGGCCCACACTCACTCCGCTCCCTCCTCAGGGACACGGCCCACACTCGCTCTGCTTTCTGCTCCGGGAATCGGCACACACTCGCTCTGCTCCCCACTCTGGGACTAGGCCCACATTCGCTCTGCTCCCTGTTCTGGGACTCGGCCCACATTCGCTCTGCTCCCTGCTCCGGGACCCGGCCGACACTAGCTCGGCTCCCCGCTCCGCGACTGGGCCCACACTCATCTGCTCTCTGCTCTGGGAATCGGCCCATACTCGCTCTGCTCCCTGTTCCAGGACACGGCCCACACTTGCTCTGCTCTCTGCTCTGGGACTCGGCCCTCACTCGCTCTGCTCCCTGTTCTGTGAATCGGCCCACACTCGCTCTGCTCCCTGCTCTCGGACTCGGCCCACACTTGCTCTGCTCCCTGCTCGGGGAGTCGGCCCACACA
>NW_025212706.1:26244-28127 GCF_004010195.1 Chiloscyllium plagiosum | reverse complement strand
AGAGCCTTAAGATGAAAGGGGAACTATTTGAATGGGTACTGGGACTAATACTAATTAGTTGTAATCCAATGACTCGAATGATGTAATTATTGACGGTTTGGGAAACGTTTATCTGCATGTGAAGAATTTAATGCACTACTGTATGATCACAAGTTTCAGATGAGTCGACCGAAAACTGTGGAGAGGCTCAACTCTTTCTAATGTAGTTTCGATATGAGCTAACTAGGTGGTGAGCCTGATTGGGATATTGAGTTGTCAAGGCAAAGTACATTTTTTTTTAAATTTTCTCACGTTTCAAGTCATTTGTAATACCATTGCTTGGCCTCACTGTAGAATTTTTCAAATACATTGAGCAATAAATATTAAGTTTGACTCAAGAAAACCCTATAAATGATCTGAGTTGTAACTGTCTCGCGCCGAGGATCATGTATGTATGGAATGACCTGCCTGAAGAAGTGGCGGAGGCTGGTACAATTACAAAATTAAAAAGGTACGGCGATGGGTATATGGATTGGAAGTGTTCAGGGCCAAGTGGTCGGAAATGGGACTACAATATGTCAGGATATGTGACCGGCGTGGACGAGTTGGAATAAACGGTTTGTTTTCATGCTAAGTCGCGCAAAATGTGCCTTTTTCTATACAAATAGTGAACAAATATCGCACAGGTTTGGGAAAATAATTTGGCTTTCAAAGTCGGAATGCAGAAAAGTGTCAAGCAAAGAAAAAATAGTTTTGTTATGATCTTAATGAGTATTCATTTTGAACATTTTATTTAAAATATAGCATGGACGCTGCTGCAAATTTCAGCCAGATAAAATTGCTGCTAAAATCACTGACTACAAATGGGTTTGGGGAGGCGAGGCAGCATTGGAACAAGCAGTGAGAGAGATAGGACCGATGTCTGTTGTGATTAATGCAAGTCTGAAATCCTTTCAACATTATAAAGGAGGTAAGTCGCAGAGCACTGGATGATGTCTTTGAACCAGATAATCGACTGTTCAAGAAAAGGTATTAGAAATCATACATCTGCAGACACATTTACTGTCACTAGTTTGGTATTAATATTACTGCAAAGTTCACCATGGACCATGACCCTTACACTCCTGCCTACACTCCCCCCGTGTTACATGCCGTCCAGTTCTGTCAGATATCATCGAGTTCAAGCTAGACCATGCTACAAGTTGAGCTCATGAATGGTAATGAGAAATGGACCTGCTCCCATTCAGAGTAATGCAAATAGCTCAAAATGTTGTGCTATAGCTAAGAGAACTGATAGTGAGGTGTAACTGTCCTGATGTGCACAAGTCAGCGTTTTATTAATTGTAAACTGAAGACGCTACACTCACTGTATCTGGATTAAGAGGAAGGGCGAGACCTTCGACTTGAAATCTCTTGGCGTCCTGCTGAGAGTCCTTCACTCTCTGCTCCACCTCTTCTCTCAGCAGCTGTTTCTATTCTGGTCTTGATCTCCTCTCGCGTGGCAACTCGAGATGACTTGCAAAGACGGTGTTCTGAACAGGGAGGTGGACGCCTGCACAGCTTCCTTTTGATGATGACACAGGTCGTCTCCATGTGCAGGACCATTCCCTATTGACGTCATCAACATTTCAAATCACAAAGCACTTCTACTGTACAACCCACAATTGGAGACAAACTGGAAAATACTGAATGCAGAGTGGAGCTCCTTCATCACTCCAGGTGTAGGATTTTGTAAGTTAACAGAATGTGTTAACACACATGGCAGAAACCCGATGTTTCACACGGTCAGACACCATGGTCAGTGTGTTCTGCAAATGTCTGGTAAATTATTTCTACTTCGAAGATAATCTCAGCAAGATACTATATCAATCATCGATATAAAAACAACAGCAAAAATTATAAAA
>NW_025212706.1:17429-24959 GCF_004010195.1 Chiloscyllium plagiosum | reverse complement strand
ACGTCTGAGGCAGGTATCCCATCACCAAGTAACGCTGCACTTACAAGTGTACGGTTCTTGACTGAAGGATTGCTTCATACAGAGGCAGGCATCAAAGTGTCATTATCCCTGAATCACAACCATTTTTTAAACTTACCAGTACAAATTACAAACGTACGGTTAAAATTAACAGCTTTACACAACAAAAGACAATTTACTGGGGAAATGGGCGGCAAAGTCAGATCCCAAACCTAACTGTACAACCTGTTCACAGGGAAACATGGACAAAGCTCGAATCACTTGTCACTGGAGCACTGATGGGATCAGATTAACAGCCCCAATTCTGGAACGTTGAACATAGAACTTTACAGCCCAACACATGCCTTTTAACACTCGATGTTGCGCCGACCTGTGCAACAAACAGGTCATGTTTGTTACATGACGCCCATGTAACAAACACTATTCCATTCCCGTCCATATGCCTGACCAATGACCATTTAAATACTCTGAAATGTGGCAATACCTCTGCTGTTGCAGGCAGAGTTCCAAGCCCCTACAACAATCTGAGGAAAGAAACTACCACTAACATCTGTCCAATATCTATGACTGTTGATTTTAAAGCCCTCCTGCCAGCCATCGCTATTCAAGGAAAAAAGCCACTCACTATCCAACCTATCAAATATTTTAATTAACTTATGTGTCTCAATTAATTCACCTCTCAAACTTTTTCCTAACGAAAACAGCCTTAACTCGCTCAGCTTTTCCTTTTACAATCTCCCTTCATAACTGGCGATTTCCCAGTAAATCTCATCTGATCCCGTTCCAAAGCATGCACATTCTTCCTGTAATATGGTGACCAGAACTGTGCACATTACCCAGAGTGTGTTTGCAACAGAGTTTAGTCCGGCTTGAAGCATGATCTCCTATTTCCGAAACTGAATCCCCCTATCAATCAAAGCTAACACACCATATGCCATCTCAATAACCCTATCAACCTGGGAGGCAACATTCAAACATCGATGTCCCTCGACACCGAGATCTCTGTGCTCATCTACACAAGCACGAATCTGACTATTCGCCCATTACATTGGATTCCTTCCAAACTGATTCACCTCACACTTATCCGCGTTAAACTGCATTTGCCACCTTTCGTCATAGCTCTTCAGCTTATCTACTTATCTCTGCAATCCATACATCCTTAGTAACTGTCCACAATTCTAACGAACTTAATGTCATCCGCATATTAATCCACCATCCTTCTGTGCTCTCATTCAGTTCATTTATATAAAAATCGACTAAAAAAAAGTGGATCCAAAACTGATCCTTGTAGTACTTCATTAGTAACTGAACTCTAGAATGAATATTTTCCATCAACTACCACCGTCTGTCTCCTTTCAGCTATTTATTCTATGAGGCGTCGCTGGCTGCCGTTATTACAATCACAGCAGTCAGGCTTGGAAGAAGTAGTCACATCTTCAGGGCGAGATTGGATACAAAATGTTTGATTAAATAAGCCCAGTGGTTCGGGTGAATATACACACACAGAGACACAGACGCACACACACTGACACATACACACATTTCTACATGATTTCCCAGAGGAAAAAGTATGTGGGTGGCTTATAAAAACATAGACATTGTTGTTTAATAAGGTAGATAGTATTACAGTGTAATGGGTGCTGGAATAGTTTGGTAAAGCTGGAAATGTGATTTGGGCAGGGTAACCGGATATGGAACAAATTTTAAGGCCGAGGTATCGTTGCAGTTCAGGAGACACTGGGTGACCTGTGCCCAAATCAACTCATGCTCTGCACAGACTATATCCTGTAGCAGGCAATCTCAGAACGATGATGGTAAAAAAAAACTCTGAGAAAATCTCCTCCTCCATACAGCAAGAAGGAAATCTCCAGGAGGCCACCTATAAAGCTTTCACTCGTCCCTATTCACATTCCCCTTCATATCTTCTCCAGCTGCAGACCTATCCCTGATAAGGACCTCACCTCATGCCATTTTAAATTGTGTAGTGAGTCCATACGTACTGTACAGATCAGCAATTGATGTAAAAGAAAACAATTGACTCTTTCCATCCTGATGCAACTTATTCTTTACAACTAGTTATCTAGCTCAGTAATTCCAGAATTCAGTCCCTAAAATAATTCCAATTGTATATCAGTGTTAAAACAGATGCTTCTCCAAACATGTCTCTTTTAATTGCGTTTTGATTCCAACACCAATGGATTTTCTTATTTTCCAGCTGGGGAACAGACTGGGGTGAAGACGGGTATATCAAAATTGCTAAGGATAGAGAGAATCACTGTGAAATTGCCAGTTTTGTGCGGTACCCTGTCGTGTAACGAGCCAACTGATAAGACAGAGCTTCATCAATCCCAGCTGAATGAAAATCCGGACTATTTCTGTTAATGCTGACTCATTCAAGGACATTGTTTAATTGTCTGCTGCAAATTTAAAAAGTGAAATAATAACGATTTTTGCACATTTCTATCGCTTCATATAAAACCAATGGCATTGTCTGATTGATACATATCACCACTGTAAATGATAGAGTGAATGCATTCTCCAGCTTGTCGAAGACAATAATCTGCATGTACTGCTGATGTCCAACAATATAATAAAGGCTGCCAGCAATCATTTGCAGAGTTTGTTTGTTCCAAAGGAACGTATTTGTCTTTGTGCTGAATGAGTTGTCTTGTCTCTGAATGAATTGTCTTGTCTGCTATGAAATCTATTGTCAAACCACGTTGTAGACAAATGCACAGAAAAAATGAAGAGTCTGTGTTTTTTGACACCAGCACAGTTACTGAATAAATTCAATGGGGTTGTTGAGGACAATAAGGCTTAATTGAACAGAGTCTAAGCAGAAACCCTCCTGGAAACAGGATAAGCTGGCCAGACTGTAGACTGAGAGTGTCCCGATGAGATTCAGTTCAGACAAATGCGAATATGTAATTTCATCTATTGATTAACACTGAACAGAAAAACTGGTAAACGGAGTATTTTATGTATGGAAAAGCAATACTTGTGGAGAACCGTCAATGACAAAAATAGGTCACACACAGATCTGTGAAATAGACAAATACTGGTTTATTTCTGACGATATCATGGGCAAGAGAAAGTGTCACTCAGTCTAGGTAGGCTTTGTGTGGTTCAGTACTTGAGGAGACTGGAGATGTCCTTGCATCACTTCGATAGAGATGATGCTATTGTGAGCTAGGAATACTGTTGTCAGATCATCTAAGAAGTGTATTCATTGAGTCTGGAAGCTGTTTAGAAAATGGCTTGTTTTGCTGTTTTGTTGCTTAGCTGATTGTGGTCAAGTTGAGGCATTTTGCGTATGTTGTGTTTAGTTAATAACCGACATGGCTTCTGCAAACAAGTAGTGGGCAGGCAGAGTAGGTTTTTTTTCTCTGACAATTCCTCCTTTATTTGTTTTTGTCTGATAACTGGGTTTGAGGTGAAGGGGGTGTGTCGCAAGAACCAGGGGGTTTTCTGACGCGGTCGGGCCAGCATCAGTTGGGTAGTATTTGGAGTCCGAGTCCAAAGCTGCCTATTCCGTGTCGGTTGCAAAGTTATTGTTCGAGTGGGCCTTCATTGATGCATGGTAAGCATGACGGGGGTAGCACCTTGAAGCACAAACGCTGGCGATTTAAACACATTTTAATAGCCATGCAAGAAGTGCGATATCGACCATGATAGTAATGACGAATATGAATCCCTGTCGCAAGGCTGTGCCCCAGGCTGTCACAGTTCTTGCCCAGTTCCATAGGTCCCATTTCGGTTTTTGGTTGAGCAGTACAGCGGTAGCGCATTGGATATGCCAGGCTGGGTTACTGATGTCCTCACTGGGGTTGGGTATGTAAGTGCAGCAATCGGAAATGATGAGGGTGCATGCGCTCACTTTCTCGAACAACAGATAATCCTGGATCATCCAGTTTTGCAGGGTCACACTGGGGATGCCAACAGTTTTGGCATTCAGCTGGTCATTGGCTACCTCCTCTAAGGTGGGGGCCAGCTGATAAGTCTTTATTTTGAATCGAGTGGTTGCATATTTGGGTGAAAGGACAGAGAGAACAAGTTCAAGATTGGTGAGGATCCGCTTCCTGTGATATGGTGGCGTCGTAAAGGGAAATACTGGGAATGATATGCAAATGGGACTGCACCGCAGATGCAACATAACAGCTCCTGGGACAAGATAATGAAAGGTAGGCTTTGTGGCCACAAATAGCATAGGGACAACTATAGATTCTTAAGTTGTCGGTCTGGAACTCTCTCTAGGTTTTAGTGAAGGGTGTTTTGGCTGGTAACGTTGAGGATGTGAAGGATCAGTAAACTGTCTTCTGCTGTGGACCAAATTGCTGCGGGGATGAGGAGCAACGAGTTCATGCACTGGCGCCAGCCGGCATTCATTCTGATTGGATGGCTATTTTTGAGGCTGATAGATTACAGGGGTTTGCGCTATCTGGTCCAGTCTGTGATGGGTAGTGCCGAGGGATCGTTGGAAAGATTGCATAAGCGGAGAACCATACCGAAACTTTTTTAATGGGTACCCTGCGGGTTTCCAGTGGGCCAAACATTTACACCCGTAACTTCCCATTCCCGGTGACAAGCTGAGAGAGTTTACTTCGGGGACTTGTCGCGTTCCAGCCGCCATTGATTCCTTGAAGGGGATGGGTTTCAGGGGAATTCACTCTTGGGAGTGCATGGAGGCATAAGCGCAAACACAACATCTAAGCGGCTTGACCCACGTAAAATTTCTCACTACATGACCCGCTTCCAATCATCCCGTGGCAGGATGATCAGGGTGAGGAGAGAAATTATTAGGATTGCGGCGGTCAGCTAGAAATTTCCTCTGGGAGCGGAGCTGACTTTTGCTGTGTTTCCTGTTTGTTGTCGTTTGCGGTGGAGCTCGCTTGCAGCAGGCCTCATTTTGTTTTTCTATTCAGTTTGACAGTTGTCCGGGTTGTCAGAAACAGAAGTTATGGGCCTTTCCAATTCGATGAGAGTATTAGTGGGCGGCACGGTGGCACAGTGGTTAGCACTGCTGCCTCACAGCGCCTGAGACCCGGGTTCAATTCCCGCCTCAGGCGACTGACTGTGTGGAGTTTGCACATTCTCCCCGTGTCTGCGTGGGTTTTCTGCAGGTGCTCCGGTTTCCTCCCACAGTCCAAAGATGTGCAGGTCAGGTGAATTGGCCATGCTAAATTGCCCATAGTGTTAGGTAAGGAGTAAATGTAAGGGTATGGGTGGGTTGCGGGTCGGTGTCGACTTGTTGGGCTGAAGGGCCTGTTTCCACACTGTAATGTAATCTAATCTAATCTTTTTCCAGTTAATTAATCATTATGTAGTGCCCAGGTTGGAACGTATGAAGTGACTCACGGTGGAGTGTTGGCACTGCTGCCTTTCCCAAATCATGGTTAAGATTAATGGCCCTATTAAGGGCTTGAACGTAATCCAGCAGGGTCTCCTGGGTCAGGAGTAGCGCTGTACCTGTGGGGAGTTTTGTGAGCCTGGTCACTGTCGGCAGGGGTCTTTCCATAAGGATCTCGAAAGGCGTGAGCCCCGTGCTCCAGTTTAACTTGCCACGTATTGTGTTAAGGGCTAAAGCAAGGCATCTGGCCAGGACAGACCTGATTCCTGGATAATGTTAGTAGGATAGTTATAAGCATGCCATTCATCCCTTTCACCTGATAACTGGGGCTGATATGGAGTGTGATGATTCCATGATATCCCAAGGTCCACTCGTCAATTTAAATGTTAGCCTGGACTCTGAATATGGAAATAACACCTTTCATCCGAAATTTACACGCTGTCCTCGCGTCATAATCTTTCGTGTTGAATGCTTCCACATTCTATCGTAACATATCAGTAATCACCAAAATATATTTAAAACCTTATTTAGGAGTTTATTCTTTAAAAAATGTCTTATAGGTGGGTGAAGGGTCCCTCAGGAATAGGTAGGTGGTCATAATTGGCTTTCGGCTAACCCACAATGATTTGGAGCCAAATCATACCACGTGACAGTAGGGTTGGGGCCACGTCAGCAAATCCCATCGCATACCGAGATTACCTGTTCACATGTATCATCCCCCGCTTCGCTGTGTGGTCAATGCTGTGGGCTTCCAGATCTAGTACATGGAGGTGGGTCTTGGGTTAGATAAGACCGCCTTACGGGGTGCATCAGTAATTGTTGAAATGGTGATTCCCAAGCCCCGTGGCGGATCCAACTGTCCTTATCCACCGTCGGAGCAGCCTTTTTAGCGACTCGTACAGTGTCAGTGGCGTCAAAGTGATTCTGGAGCCTCCCGTATCCTGCGGGTCTGCAATACGACTGTAGTGGAGTTGTAAATAGCTTCAAGAGCTGCTGTGTCAGCGGAGGTATCTCCGCGAGTGATGGAGTCACTGGCAGCGATGTTAGCAGCACACTATATATCAACCACGACAGAGGGTAGGAGGATTGCTTTCAGCAATTAACTGAGTGTGGTGAAATGGCTTCCCTACTGATGTAATAAATCCTCTGGATTCCAGATATTGCGGAAGTCGTGGACGACATGTGTAGATGTCTGATCCGGTAGCACAGCAGACAGGAGAGTCTCACAGGGGATGCAGATGCGTACTGTGCCGGTGTCTGATGGTATGAGGTTCTGAAAGAAGACCCATCTGTGAAGTAGAACAGGTCAGGCTTATCTCGTGGTGTCTCAGAGAGTTCAGGGCGCGGCGTAACAAAGTGCTGCACTCAGTCCACACAATCATTGTTGTCTGCAGAGCTTCTGGGTGACTCGAAGGAATGTTTTAAAGCAGGGACGTTCTGAAGGGAGAGGTTGGCTCAAGGGAGCAAGATGACCTCGGAGCCTGTTCGCCCAGTGACTATGAAATGTTGATTTGATGCTGTGTAAAACAGCAGGGAGACCAAATCGGGAAACAAAACAGTGCATCGATAGTCCAGCATAATTGAGCTAGCCGTCTCTAACTCTACCGCAGTGGTTTCCACAGCACTCAATCTGGCCTCTCTTCCCTTTTCAACTGGTGGCAATTATATAAAGCTCTAGGGCACCAGAGATCCCCATGAACCTTTCTGAAGATGGCGAACACATGTCCCACTTTCTCAGTGAAATGGCTGTGTTTAGTCAGCGAGCCCCAGAGCACAAACTGTTATTAGCTGTTATTTGAGGTCTGTGAGTTACTCTTCCATCGTAGGTGATTAGCGCCCATTTGCTGGCTACTTTGGTGAGGAAGTCGTGCAGACGGGTGCGTCAACGACACGGTGATCAGGAATCCAGTGCCTGCAATATTAAATCATCCCCGGAAAAGCTGGCAGCTGGATCCGTTTGGGGAGACCTTAGTAATGGCTGTCACCTGCTCCTTCGACAGTGCTCTGATACTGTGTGAGAGTTCATATCCCAGGTATTGTATTTTCTTCTGACAGAGTTGCAGTTTGTCCATACAGACTCTGTGTCCATCCTGAGTCAGGCAATGAGATAAGAGAACAGTGTCCTGTCTGCATGAATCAGTGGAGGTAAAGACCACTAATAAATC
>NW_025212706.1:0-15722 GCF_004010195.1 Chiloscyllium plagiosum | reverse complement strand
GGAGTTCCTGGACCAGTGGGATTGGACAGCATCGAGATATGTGGAGGTCAGCTCGGTGGGGCAGGAAAAGGCTCAGATTACAAGTCAGCCGGGGTACTCAGACTTGTGAACCTGGGGGAGGAGGTTGAATCAGGCGGTGCGCGGATACCGAGCTATGAGGTTAGAAGTTTGGGTGGGAGATACTCGGAGGTGATGAGCTTGTGTATGGTATAGGAAATGATGGTTTGGTGATGGGGTTGAGGGCGTCGTCGGGGGACGGTAGGAGAATGTGTCTTCGAGTTGGCGCCTGGCTTCACCGGTATAGAGGTCAGTGTACCAAACAATCATTGCACCCCCTGTGTCCACTGGTTTGATGGTGATGTTCGGGTTGCAGCAGAGGGAGTGGAGGGCTGCGCATTGTAAGGGTGAGAGCTTAGATTTGCTGAGGCGGTTGGACAGGTTGAGGCAGTTGATGTCACGGCGGCAGTTTGAAATTAAGAGATCAAGGGCAGGTACAGGTCAGCACAGGGTGTCGAGGTAGGTGAGGTGTGTTGGAGGTGGGAGAAGGTGTCTAGGTTGTAAAAGTGGGCACGGAGGCGGAATAACTTCAAGGTCGTAGCGTGTTTTGAACTCATGAATCTGGACCGTAGAGAGGTAAACGTGCAACCTTTACTGAGGACTGACCATTTATCCCCAGTGAGGGTGAAGTCCGAGGGAAAGGTGAAGGCATGGCAGGGATGGGAGCTAGGATCTGGACTGGTACTGGATTAGAGTTGGGACCAGAGCTTGGACTTGCAGTGGGACTGGATTTCGAGGGCTGTGGCACGAATGTCGATCTTCATACTCGTCCCTCGTATGCTTCCTGACCTGCTGTGCTTTTGCAGCAACACACTATTATATCAAGAGTATCTCCTATTTGAATTGAAACATACGTTTTACCTTGACAGCTTTGTGACCTCCGTGAAAATATCAGTGGCTGTGGTCCATTCTCACTGTGGGAGAAAGGCAGAGCTGTGCCCGTGGGCTGTCTGCCTTCGCAGAGTCTGGGGTTCTGTGCACTCATATCCCCTTCCGTGACCGCATGCAAGGCAGGCTGCAGCACCGACGAAGCCAGACACAAACAAGACAAACAATTAGGACCAAAGACCCACCGGTAGGACTGATGGACAGTACAGAACACTCAACAAATAAAGAAAAGAAGCAGGGCGCCCTCGTCAATTTACCACGATCTCAGGACATCATAGTCAAGAAATTCTAGCCAGCAGTCTTTCCAATTGTCAGTCGTGCAAGGCACGTGCCTTCTCTGCAGACCAGCATTCTAGCTCAGGTCGGGATGACGCAAAATATTCGAAATGTGAATGAAAGTTAGATTGACAGATGTTTTAGTAGGCGCCTATCTGCCATTTTCCCGTGCCACCTGTCTCCACTGAGGGCGAGGCTCATGGTTCAGGTGAGGAATGGAGAGTCTATATTAGTGTGGTGCTGGTAAAGCACAGTAGGTCAGGTAGCATTCGAGGAGCAGGAAAATCGACGTTTCGGGCAAGAGTCCATCATAAGGTGAGGAAAGCAGTTGCGAGCGAAATACAGAATAATTTATTATAATAAGAATCCTGCCCCCCTTCCGTATCTACCTTCAGCCTGTTCTCCACACTTACCTTTCAGCCTGGCCTGCTGAGAGAGGTCGGAGCCCACCACCTCCGAATTGTTTAATTTTTTAAGGTCTGGTCCGTTAGCCTGTATAGATTAAGCGCCTGGATAGGCTGTCAAACTCAGAGTTTAGGATTTAGGAAAATAAACCTGGTGCAACAAAAGAGACTGGATGGAAAAACACAATTAGAATTCGAAAGGTTAGCCATGTCATCACTGCATGGTTGGTGCGGAAGTGGTTTGACCGGAATTGACACAAAGGTGTTTGGAAGACATATTAACAAAAGGATATTTGCAGCAAAACGGCGACTGCTGACAAAGTGTTTATCGAGTCCAAACTGAGGACTTTGTTTTGTTAACATAACCTTGCAGCGGAAAATGGCCCTTCTCCTCTGGCCCCTGCGACAAAAGTTATCCTTCATAAAGATGTATTTTTCAATAAGGATCTTTGTCGGTTTATGTTTCTGCCCAGCTAAAACTGTAGTTTTGCAGACATTAAGAAACTGTAGGAGTAGACAATGTATGTGGACCGTACGACTGCCCCGAGGCTGCGGAGTTAATGAGCAGTGGGTTTTGTGAAGTACTATATAACTTGTAACACTCTGTATTTCATTGGAATACAGTGGCCTTTTCTGAACAACGATGCAATGCCGCATGGCCATGTTTAAACACTCGTTAATCATTCCATGTCTTCTCTCCTGATTGGAAGTAAGATTTCCTTTTCCACAACAAGGTTTTCTTGAACTTGTTGCTGTTTTTCGAGGGGCTCGCCGAATCTGTTTGATTAAGCTTCCCCTTGGGCCCGCTTATGAGGAATGCACCTGAGTCTGCTTTGCGTTTGGTAGGCGCTGTCATAGTCATTTTTTCTGATTGTTTAGAAAAAAGGAGGGGAACGACAGTGTTAAGATATCGGCTGGCTGCGTGATCTGGGCCTGAGTTAACATCCTGATTCCTTTTTACAGCAAAAACGCTATGGCAAGTCGGTTTCTACAAAGATTGCAAACATAGAGCTGTAGGGAGCATTAGTGGCCCACCTGAGCTAAAAAGCTGATCTTCGGAAAGATGCTGTGGCAAGAAAGTATTGGTAAGAAAGAATAATTTATAATTTCACATGACCTTGAGTTATTGACAGATGCACCCACGCGTTTTTGAATTTGTGTGGTTTTTGTTCATTTCCTTTGACAGGATATAGACTCAAGCCTTTGACCAGTCAGATTCTGATGGGATCAGTCTGTTGCAAACACCCGGTAGAAAGAATGAACTCTGGTACATTTAAATCTTGTCCCGCTGAGCATAGGGACCAGCGTCTGTTTGTCGTTTCGAGAAAAACACAGAAGCGCCGTATTCAATCAGTTCGAATCAAGAGTAAGGCAGGGGATCCTTCGTACTGGCCGCTCACCGGCTGGTATTGTTCGCGAGATGATATATAGAGGGTGTTTTTGCTGCTTTTGTCGCATCCAAAAAAGAGGAGAAGAATGCTGGCCAGTGACAAATACGCGGTGAGTGATACAATTCTTGCTACTCAGCCACAAGTCACAAGTGTAAGTATTCAACGGGCTCCTAGAATCCGGACAGGTTGTGAAAGCATTTAACTTGACAACATGAATGCTAACGAACTTGCTTGCCTCAGTTATGACCGTTGAAAGACCATTTGGTAAGCCCTTGACACCTGTGAGGTTCAAGCCTTGCTTAACGACGCCCCCAACACTTTTAATTGCTTAATGTCAGTTTTAATTGGATTGTACAAATCTGCAATAATTATAGTTGCTTACTTCAGGATGCCATCACATTAATGAATTTGGCATACGGGCCGCAACGGGCTCTGTTGTATTTCCGCTGGATCGTGGACTGATGCAGAGGCACGAACATCTTGTCTTCAAAACGTTGTTTGAATTACCTTCCTCACCGCACTATTTACCTGGGTGGCAACTTTCAGAGATCTGTGTACATGGACACCAAGATCCCTCTGCTCATCCACACTACCAAGTATCCGATCATTAGCCCAGTACCCCATCTTTTTGTTATTCTTCCCAAAGTGAATCACCTCACACTTAGCTACATTGTATTCCATTTGCCACCTTTCTGCCCAGCTCTGCAGCTTCTCTATATCTTGCTGTAACCTGCCACATCCTTCCTCACTGTCAACAACTCCTTCGACTTTCGTATCATCCGCAAACTTGCTCACCCAATCTTCTAACCCCTCTTCCAGGTCATTTATAAAAATGACAAACAGCAATGGTCCCAAAACAGATCCTTGCGGAACACCGCTAGTGACGGCACTCCATGAAGAAACTTTGCCATCAACTATTACCCTCTGTCTTCTTCCATCCAGCCAATTCCTAATCCAAATCTCCAACTCACCCTCACTGCCATATCTCCGTATTTTCTGCAGTGGCCTACCATGGGGAACCTTATCAAACGCCTTTCTAAAATCCATATATACCACATCTACTGCTTTCCCCTCATCAACCTCCTTCGTCACCTTTTCAAAGAATTCAATAAGGTTTGTGAGGCACGACTTGCCCTTCACAAAACCATGCTGACTATCCTTGATCACATTATTCCTATCCAGGTGTGCATAAATCCTATCCCTTACAATTCTCTCTAAGACTTTGCCCACAACAGAAGTGAGACTCACCGGCCTATAGTTACTAGGGTTATCCCTACTCCCCTTTTTGAACAAGGGAACCACATTTGCTATCCTCCAGTCTTCTGGGACTACTCCTGTAGACAAAGAGGACATAAAAATCAAGGCCAATGGCTCTGCAATCTCCTCCCTTGCCTCCCAGAGGATCCTAGGGTAAATGCCATCAGGCCCAGGGGACTTATCTATTTTCACCTTTTCCAGGATTTCCAACACCTCTTCTCTACATACCTCAAAGCCATCCATTCTACTTATTTGTGACTCAGTATTCGCATCGACGACAATGCCCTGTTGATGCAGAGGCACGAACATCTTGTCTTCAAAACGTTGATGGAATTACAAATGGAACAGCTGAGCGGTACTTAGATTTTGCCTAGACTTTGGCTTTTCTTTCCCTATTTGGATAATCAGCTATATGCCACAGCCATGATTTATGAGGCTAAACTCTCTGAGATAGGAAGAAAGTTGAAAAACGTTAATACGTTCGTGTGTGGGGGGGAGGGGCCGTGGTGGGGAAGTGAGAGGGAGGGATGAACTGATTCAGTGTTGATTCACTGAAGCTTGCAGAAAGCTTAACTCTTTGTGATCTTTTTTGAATGCACATTTGCTTGTTGGTGATTTAATGCGTTTTGTTCCCTGGACCTCGAGATCAGGGCCTGCTTTGAATTTGATTTGCATTTTGAGAATTTAGTTTATTTATTTGATGGGAACCGTCAGTGAATACAAGTGAAATATTAATCCTCCCGTTTTTGTACAGCACATGACTACACGATTGTCAATTTCTAACTAATCACGTTTTATGCTGACATTAAAGACAATCTTCTTTAAATTCGAATCAGTTTAATATGGAGGGAGACAACAAGACATTTTTTTTTAAAAATGTCTTCTCCTAAGATTTTGAACCATTTGATATCATTATAAACCTCCTCTCAAATTCCCCTTCATTTCATGTTCCTGCCAAAGATCAACCTCAACCCTCTCAGCTCCAGCTGATGGACCAATCAGTGCATTAACAAACAGAAGTAAAAGCAGTAACAATGTAAATCCTGGCCTCAGCAGGTCTCTACTCCTTTCTTAAAAATAAGCTAAACATAACGTTGAGGAAATTTACTCCAGATTGTAACATTTGCACATTAGGTTGAGACATTACAAGAACCTTGTAGAATTTGGGTAAAAATTGCAGAACAGATATATCAAGTTCGATCCAAAACATAAATGTTGCTGGCTGTGAATCTTATCAAATCGAATGGATCGGTTGAAGAGACAGTTAGAAGCAATGGGTAATATTCAACAGCAACAGTATGTAATGGATGGCAGTTGTAGGAAGGTGGAAGGTCTCAGAGGCAGTTACACGGATGAGTTAACTCCAAGAAAGTAAGAGAGGTAGGCAGCTAGTGCAGGAGTTTTTTTATTGATATCGTCATTTCAAACAGGAAACAGGCGGTAATGGATTCTTAGTAGAACGTAGCACGAACAGCCACGTTTCTGGTATAGAGACTGGCTTTAATGCAACGTGGGGTACGTCGGGTACCAAGAGATCAATTGTGTTATGGGAATTCTCTAGTTCGAGGTTTCTGTGGCCAGCAGCGATAAATCAATTTGCTTTCCTGGTGCCAGGATCAAGGATGTTTCAGAGACGGTACAGAATGTTCTTATGGGGGAGAGGGGCCAGCAAGAAGTCATTGTACATATTAGAACCAATGACATAGGAAGGTAAAATTTTGAGATTCTGAAGGGAAATTACAGAGAGTTAGACAGGTATTTAAGATGGAGGTCCTCGAGCGAAGTAATATCTTGTTATTCCCGGTGCTACGAGCTAGTGAGGGCAGGAATAGGAGAATAGACCAGACGAATGCTTGGCTGAGGAGCTGGTGTATGAGGGAAGGAATCACATTTTTCGATTATTGGAATATCTTTTGGGTAGAAGTGACCTGTACAGAAGGACGGATTGCACCTAAATTGGAAGGTGACTAATATATTGGCAGGGAGATTTGCTAGAACTGGTCGGGAGGACTTAAGCTCGTAAAGTGGGGTGGGGAGGGGTGGGAACCAGGGAGATAGTCAGGAAAGATATCAATCTGAGAGTGGTACATTGAGAACAGAAGGGAGTCAAACAGTCAGGGCAGGCAGGAACAAGGTAAGACAAATACATTAAACTGCATTTATTTCAATGAAAGAGGCCTAACAGGGAATGCAAATGAACTCAGGACAAGGCTAGGAACGTAGGACTGGAATCGCAAAGCAATTTCAGAAACACTGGCGGCATATATTCGCACATAAAGGGACATCTGGAAAATGGGAAACCTTCAGAATTTAGATAACAAGAATCCAGAGAAAGTATATTCCTGTTAAGGTGAAACTAAAGGCTGGTAGGTATAGAGAATGTTCGATGACTAAAGAAATTGAGGGTTTGGTTATGAAAAAGAAGGAAGCACATGTAAGATATGGATAGGATATATCGAGTGAACCTTTGGAAGAGAATAAAGGATGTAGGAGTATCCTTAAGAGGGAAATCAGGAGAGCAACAATGGGACATGAGATAGAATTGGCAAATAGAATTAAGGATGATCCAAAGAATTTGTACAAATACATTAAAGAAAAAAGGGTAACTCGGGAGAGAATAGGGACCCTATTCTCGGATTAGGGACAGTCAACATGGTTTTATGCGTGGGAAATCATGTCTCCAAACTTGATTGAGTTTTTTGAGGAAGTAACAAAGAGGTTTGATGAGGGCAGAGCGGTAGATGTGATCGATACGGACATCAGTAAGGTGTTCAATAAGGTTCCCCATTGGCGAAAGATTAGCAAGGTTAGATGTCACGGTATACAGGGACAACTAGCCATTTGGATACAGAACTGGCTCAAAGGTAGAAGACAGAGTGTGGTGTTGACGGGTTGTTTTTCAGACTGGCGGCCTGTAACCAGTGGAATGCCACAAGGATCGCTGCTGTGTCCTTTATTTTTTGTCATTTACTTAAATGATTTGGGTGCAATTATAAGAGGTACCGTTAGTAAGTTTGCAGATGACAGCAAATTTGGAGGTGTAGTGGACAGCGAAAAGGGTTAACTTAGATTACAACAGGATCTTGACCAGATGGGCCAATGGGTTGAGAATTTGCAGATGGTGTTTGACATAAATGCGAGGTGTTGCATTTTGGGAAAGCAAATCTTAGCAGGACTTACACACTTAACGGGAAGGTCCGAGGGAGTGTTGCTGAATAAAGAGACTTTGGAGTGCAGGTTCACAGCTCCTTGAAAGTGGAGTCGCAGGTACAGAGGATAGGGCAGAAGGCGTTTGGTATGCTTTCCTTTGTTGGTCAGAGTATTGAGTAAAGAAGTCGGGAGATCATGTTGCGGCTGTACAGGACATTGGTTAGACGACTATTGTAATATTGCGTGCAATTTTAGTCTCCTTCCTATCGGAAAGATGCTGTGAACCTTGAAAGGCTTCAGGAATATTTACAAGGATGTTGCCGGGGTTGCACTATTTGATCGAGAGGGTGATTAGGCTGGGGCTGTTTTCCCTGGAGCGTCGGAGGCTGAGTGGTGACCTTACAGAGGTTTACAGAATTATCAGGGGCATGGATAGGGTTAATAGGCAAAGTCTTTTACCTGGGGTCGGGTAGTCCAGAACTCGAAGGCATAGGTTCAAGGTGAGGGAGGAAAGATATAAAAGCGACCTAAGGGACAACTTTTTCACGCAGAGGGAGGTTCGTTTATGCAATAATCTGCCGGAGGAAGTGGTGGAGGCTGGTACAATTGCAACATTTAAGAGGCATTAGGATGGAAATATGAATAGGAGGCGTTTGAAAGGATATGGGCCGGGTGCTGACAGGTGGGATTAGATTGGGTTGGGATATCTGGTCGGCATGGACGGGTTGGACGGAAGGATCTGTTTCCATACTGTACATCTCTATGACTCTATATCTCCAACCAGCAATGATGTTTGAATAAAGTAATAGCAACAGAAGTAATTTGTTTTCGCTTTTTTTCAGATTCGATTGGTTCCACTTCAGTTTCAGACTAATGCATTTCATTGGTGATTATGTACAACCATTTCTATATCAATGTTCCTCCCTCACTGAGAAATGAAGGATCAGATCAACAATATGTTTAAAGACATTTTTTTTTCAAACCAATTGTATGAGCCCTGAATCACAAAGTCAAAATTAATTGCCAGGATTAATTTGCTTTATGCTTTTGTACATTATCTGTATCGTTGCCTTGTGGTTAATCTGAAGCATGATTGCACTAATCATTAAGTAAAGAATGGAAAAAGAAAGGCAATAGTGAATGGAAAGATATCTGACTGGCCAGTTGGAGGAATTATGTATGCGAGAGTGGGATTGAAGCATGTATATCGGATGGAACACCCATTCCTATTTGAAGGAAGCAATGGGAATTTTAAGCAGATAATCCTCAGCACACACCCCTGATTATGAACCTTCCCTTAAACTGAAGGTGATGGGTCCAGTATCGTTGTCCAACTTCATTGTCGAAATCATGGCAGTGTGAGTCCTGAGCCATGTGAACAAGATACCGTCTCAAGAATCAGATTAATGTTTATGAGGATAGCACCAGGCCGCAAGGAGAAACCGGCCCAATTTGTTTAATATGTCCAAAGAATGAAACATGTGTAAAGGCCACGAACATCTGGGAGTGACACGAATAAGATTGGATTGTGACTGAAATAAGTGGCCAGCTGTCTGGCGAAAGAGGAATATGGCCCGCAAATGAAAATGATCATGAAGATGATTCATCTTTGTTTACCACTATTGCTTTTTCCACGCATTCCTTCTGGCATCGCCTACATGATCTGGTCAAACAATATTAACTGGATCAGCAATTTCTAATCGCAGATGAGGTGTTTGCTGGGATGGTCAGAATGAGACCAAATTACGATTCAAGTTACAGGTTAAACAGATTAAGTCAAGCAACCTCAGATACATGTACGCTGTGGGTCAGCCCCAACGAGGTTGATTGTGACCAGCAGATCTACTGGGGGCGGAACTTACCACAGACGCCCGCCCAGCGACCACTGTTCAGAAACCCTTTCTAGACGGCACTCTAGAAGTGGGGACAGGCAGTGGAATTTAACTGTGGAAATATGGCCAATGGGAAGTGTTGTGTCCTTATTGTAATCTTGGGATTAACACATGGCTCGACAGGCTTGCACTCCAGCCGCCAGAAAATCTCCTAATACACACGGACTCTCGATGTTATTTTGTGTGGCCCACGATTTTGGAACCTTCTGGGAGCATAGCGGATTTAGCCTGCACCAGAGAACCAAATGATGTTGCTGTTTAACGAACCAGTCTGGCAGTTGTCAAAATGTTCGAGTCACGTGATAATTTATCGATACCCAAAACAAAATGTGGGTGATCCCTGGTGGATATGTTTGTATTCCTTCTTTGTTGCACTATTTTAGTTGATTATTTATAATCATAGAGTCTGAGAGATATAATGCATGGAAACAGACCAAACGGTCCAAATCTTCCATGCCGACCAAATATCCCAATTTAATCTTGCCCCTTTGCCAGCACCTGGCTCATATCATTCCAAACCCTTCATTTTCACAGAACAATACAGACGCCATTTAAATGATGCCATTGTCTGAGCCTCCACCATTTCCTCTGGCAGCTCATTCCATACACTCACCACTCTCTGACTGAAAAGGTTGTCCCTTAGGTCCCGTTTATATCTTTTCCATCTCAAACTAAATCTGTGCACTCTAGTTCTGTTCCTTGGATGCTGCCTGACCTGCTGCGCTTTTCCAGCAACACATTTTCAGCTCTGATCTCCAGCATCTGCAGCCCTCACTTTCTCCAGGAATCTGGATGACTAAGGATACTGATGAGAAAATAAGGAAAGAAATAAGTGACATGTGATGCATGCCACGATAATAATAGCTGTCAGAATCAGGAAGGGTATCTCAAACACAACAGAGAGGATAATACTCGAATATGGATTCGCAAATGGTAAGGCAATTTGTGGAATAGTGAGTGATGAGGATGACACTGACCATCTTCGAATGAATATTCGTATAATCGGCAGACACCTGGCAGATAAATTGCAATACCTAGGTACAGGTGACGATGCTTTTTGATAGACAGAACAAAGAGGCAATACAGACTGAATGATACAACTTCGCTGGAAGTGCAGGAGCAGAGAGAGTTCAGGGTTAATGTGCATGCATTTCAGACGGTAGCCAGGGAAGTTGACACATCATAGAATATCATGGAATCACGACAGTTTGGAAACAGAGTTTTCAGCCCCACTAGTCTACACCGACACTCGGAGCACAGATCCCCCCATACCCATTCCCATTCCTCCATTATCCTATATTTAACCCTGAGTAATGCACCTAATCTAAACATCCCAGAACATTAGCATGGCTAATTCACCTACTATTTAGATTGTGAGAGGAAACCGGGGCATATGTAGGAAACCCACGTTGACACGGGGAGAATGTGCCAACTCCACACAGACAGTCGCCCAAGGCTGGAATCGAACCTGGGTCCCTGGTGCTGTGAGGCACTGTGAAACAGTTATTGAGAAAGGAATAGAAAACTGCGGTTGTTACATAGAGGCGTGGAAGATAAAAGCAATGAAGCGGTGACAGACCTCGAAAAATCATTTGGTAGACGCATTTGAAGTTTTATATTCAGCTGTGGGCAGCTTCAGTATGGAACATCTTAATGGCCAGGAGAGAGTGAAAAGGAGTTTTAGAAGAATTATGAAGGAATTTTGGATCTAATGAAAAGATAGACTGAATCGTCATTTTCTCCTTGCAGCAGAGACCATTAAAAAGTGACCTATTTGGAATGCTTAAAACTATGATCAATTTTGACAGTGTAAAGAGTTATATCCTGTTCCAATTATAATTAGTACCTTGGGGATAACAATATGAAGTCTGTCAGCAAGAGCCAGTTGATGAGAAACGTTTTTATTCAATGAATTATCAGAATTTGGAATGCACTGCCTGGGAGAATGGTGGAGATAAATTCCACAAGGGAGCATCAGGTAACTTGAATGACTGTAGATGTTACAAAATGTATAGGGATATATGGAAGTCAGAAATGTACTGTCCGGCAGGATAGTTGAGAATGCAAATCACAAAACCTTTTAAAAAGTATTTCAGATGAAGACTTGAAATGTCACAACATTCACAATTATCGGCCTAGTGCATTAAAGTGGGGCAAATGTCGATTTACATTTTTTTTTAGAATGACGTTTTGTGTAGTCCAAGGGCTACATTTGTAATAAGTATTTCTTGACAGTTTAGTAGATTTGGGCCGAAGGACCTCGTCTGACCTACTTACTTCTGTAATACCATGACAGTGATTGTGAGGGTGATTGAGGCAGAAACCCTGACAGGGATAAAATTGGTGGAATATGGGATGAGAATACTTCAGTATTTGCTCTCGACTGGTGCAACTTCATTGTTTCAAGAGGCTTTTCCTATGCCATTACCTTATATGGCTCGATGGAAAATAGACAGAAAAAAATCATTCAGTATATTGGATGGTGTGGTATGAAGGTGAATTCGTTTCACCGACCGCAGTCCACATGCCTTACCAATATGATTCTTTTGCTTATCAGTGTGTCTTTCTCTTTAATGTCACCTCTTCAGGATAATCTAACTTCCTTGCAGGAGGCACAGGCTGGCCGGCATACAACGTGCAATGTCTCTGATTCCGCAGGTTACTGGAGGACTGAAGAGTTCTGCCAACATCGTGCACACCCACAAGATGTCAACCAACCAGGAAACAATCAGAGAACCGCTCTATAAAACCTATTTCTGTCAAAGCTAATTTTCTTAATCGTCCATAGTGCTGGTACAGCTGCAAACAACCGTCCACTTGGTGACCCTGAAGACCTCAGGATTCAAAATCGAGTTCAATAATATCAAAGTGCTAATGCTCCATTCCTTGGTAGAACAACACTACCCACTCTATCATGAAATGGGTTACATTCATTGGTACCAACTCATTGTTACCGACTCAGGGAGCTTATTGTAACCAGTACAGCTTGTCTTCTTGCCTGGCTTACCATCAAAATTGTCTTGGCCGACCTGTCGTTTGATTTCGCTCTTTCTCTCTCTCGGCTCCCTCACTACTTATCTGATCGCTCCTTTTCCCACCCACCAGACCCGCATTCAACGACGCATCAGCAGCAGAAATTCCTCATTTTCCAAGCTGCTTCTAGTTCTGAAGAAGCATCACTGCACTCAAAAAGTTAACTCTGTTGTCTCTCTAGAGGTGTTGACATACCTAAAGTGTTTCTTCAGCATTTTGCTCTAACTCCATATGCCAAAGGCAAGTGTCTTTGGCTGAGACCCCTTTAAACTTTGAACAACATTTGAATCCTTCTCTCAGATTTAATATGAACAACTTATCCAACATTCTATAGTCCATAGTGCTGGTACATCTGCAAAGCCTTCCTCTTGGAGACTCACTTCTTCAGGATTCAAAATCAAGTTCAATAATCTCCAACGCCATGGATTTCAATATAGATATGAAATTCAATGCAGATAAATGACTCACTTTGGGAATTCACTTTGGGAAGAATGACAGGAAGGCAGAATACTGGGTCAATGGAAATATTCGTGGTAGTGTGGATGTGCAGAAGGATCTTGGTGTCCAAATACATAGATCTCTGAAAATTGCCACCCAGGTTGATAGCGCTGTTAAGAGGCATACGGTGTGTTAGTTTGTTAGAGGGATTGAGTTCCAGAGCCATGATGTAATGCTGCAACTGTACAAAATGCTATTGCTGCCTCACTTGGAACATTGTGTACAGTTTTGGTCACCCCATTCCAGAAAGGACGTGGAGGCATTGAAAAAGGTGCAGAGGAGATTTGCCAGGATGTTGCTTGGGCTGGAGGGAAGGTTTTATGAGGGAAGGCTGAGGAACTTGGTTCTGTTCTCTTTGGAGAGAAGAAGGCTAATAGTGGATTTAAAAGAGACGTACAAGATGCTCAGAGGATGAGATAGGATGGACAGTGACAGTCTTTTTCTTAGGATGACGGTGTCAGCTTGTTCGTGGGGCCATAGCTGCAAATTGAAGGGGGATATATTTAAGACAGATGCGGAGGCAGGTATTGACTCAGAATGTGATAAGGGCATGGAATTCCCGGCCTGCCAATGCAGCTAACTCAGTGACATTAGGTGCATTTAAACAGTCCTTGGATAAGCATGTGGATGATGATGGGATAGTGTAGGGGGATTGGCTTAGATTTGCTCACAGGTTGACGCAACATCGAGGGCCAAAATCCCTGTTCTGCACTGTATTTTTCTATGTTCTATATTCTATTCCCTTCCATTTGTGGAATTGAGTTGCGAACACCTCCCACCTTTTGTTTGTAAATGCATTTTCTAATGTCTCCCCAGAATTGTCAGGTGCGAAATCTCAGACCGTGCTCCCTAGTTCGAGAATCACCAACATGTGGAGATGTTCTATCTCTAAATTCCCAGTCTTTTCCGTATTATATCTTGAAACTTTACAGCACATCTATCACAACATAACTTTTCAAATTCGCAGGGAAAGGATAAAATTTCGATATGCTTTCCTGAAATAGCTTGATCCATGAAGTTTATGAAACATCGTCATAAATCTATGTTATACTCCTTCCAAGATGTGTGAACGTCACAGCATTGAGGAAGTATTCAGATGTGCACTTACAATGCCAAGACTGTGGGCCAATGGATGAGCACACGGGATTTGAATAGTTAGATGGCTAGTTTTGACTGATACGTGTATACTGTACTCCCTGCAAATTCGATATGTCCTTCCCAAGGTGTGCTGACCACATCTAATCACAGTATTCCAAGCGGCAACTACCCAGGGTTTTGTTTATGAAGCACAGAAGGAGACATTTCTGTTGACGAGACGAGTAGAGACAACCAGGTTCGACCTAGTTGGGATTATTGAAAAATGGTGACAGGATGATCAGGACTGGCAGTTAAATATCCATGGATATTCAACATTCTGAAAGGATAGACAAGAAGAAACAAGGGGGAGTTGCTTTATTGATGAAGGATATGATCAAGGTTGTATTGAGATTTGATATTGACATGAGGGACAAAAATGGTTGATCTGTCTGCATGGAAATAAAAAAAGCAAGGTACTCCTACACCTTGATATGAATAATTTACAGAATCCTGAAGAGTACGTATGAAGTAAGGCATGACATAAACCAGGAAAAAAAAGGAGGGCTTGTGAGAAAGGCGCAATGGCCGTTATGAGCGACTTAAACATAGGTATTGATCAGATTAATTAACGTGGTTAGGGGGGCCTCGAAGGCCTGTTCAGAGTGTAAGGTGTTATTTCTTAAAGCAACATGTCACGGAGCCAACGAGAGAATTGGCACTTTTTGATTTGATATTATGAAACGATGAAACATTGGTAAATGAACTTGTCGTTTACAATCCACTTGGAGGAAGTGACCTCGTCATACTCGAGTGAAGACAGAGTCCTATATGAGAGTTTTAGTGTTGGGAAAAAGCAGTTATGCAGGCCTAAGGCAGGAGTTGGTCGGAGTATCTTGGGGAAAAAATGAAGCTCTGGAAGAGCTGAAGAACAGTGGCAAATGCTGAGGGAGGTGCTAAATATATCTCAATTGAAGTATATGAATTGTAAAATAGTTCAAAATCATCCAGGAAGTCAATGAGAGCATAAACACTAAACATTTCATGCTGTGAAGGTTAGTGAAGCTCTGGAGCAGTGAGAGTATTGTAAACGTCAGCAAAGATTCACTCAGAGCAGAATCAATCGAGCTAAGAGAAGCTAAGTTAACAGAAAACATAAGCACTGATACCAAAAGCCTCTATAAGCGTATAAACAGGAAGTGAATAGTGGAAGCAAATATTGGACCTTCAGATATCATTAATAATGATCAACTCAGAATTGAGTTTCCTCGCTTGAGGATGCCGTTCAGAGGAGGTTCATCCGGTTATTTCCCAGGGATGGAAGGGCTGTGAAACGATGAGGGTTTAAATAGCTCGGGCTTGTATTCCATCCAGTTCAGAATAAATTGAGCCGATTTGATTGGGGTATTTAAAATACTAAAGGGCATTTATAAGCTGGATATGTTGATCAGATTTTCCCCCTTGTGATAGAGTCTCGAAAATGAGGACATAGAGATAGATTTAGAGGAGGCACCTTCAACACTGAGATGTGGAGAAACTACTTTTTCAGGGGTTTGTGAATATGGAACTTACTGCCCCAGAGTTAAGTGGAGACAGAATCAATCAACAGATTCAATAAAAAAAAATGTGTTTCTGATTAAATGTGTCATAAAGGGCTATAGGCATTTGGTAGGATAGTGGAGGTGAGGTCAGGATAAGATCAGCCTTGAAAATATTAAATAGCAGAGCGAGCAGAGGAATGGCAGAGGAATGAATTCCCTACTCCCGTTTCTAACTACAACGTTCCTTTGTTCGTATTGCAG
>NW_025212705.1:15153-28111 GCF_004010195.1 Chiloscyllium plagiosum | reverse complement strand
TTTGTAGGTTTTGTCCACTCTTCCGACCTGAGTTAATTTGTGCACAATTGCATGCACTTTTCTTTATTTTCCATTTTTTTCTCTTGTCTGGTTAATTATGGATCACTTGGACTTTTCTTAATCGTTGAAATTCATGACTCAGATTTGCCATTGTCTGGACAGTCATTATGCAGGCATTGATAGGAGCAAGACGTGAGAAGACTTGAGCAGAGCGTTCATCACAGCACACTTCGAAGCAATGCAGCATTCTTGCGATGCTGTTGTAGGATTCCAACGCTCGGCTGACCGGACTCATTTCGTGGTTGTTCATGTGATGTGTGATAATATCTTTAAACAGACTGATCCGAAAATATTGAACTTTCTGTGAACACCCTGCTCAGGAAGTTGAATTCCCCACGGACCAGGAGATCCAAGCCCACAATCTTCTGCAGTCTGCAACTAACTTAGATTACTTTCATAAAGTGCAGAAGTAAAAGACCTGCTCAGGTAAATTTAAAATGTTAGGACATAATCTAACTCCAGGATAACTCCTCGATTTCGTCACTGCATACATAATGCAAATTCCGTCAGGTGCCTTACATCTCCGAGACATGGAAACGCTTTCCCTTGTTTCCACCTGACACAGTCCCGGCCCAGTTGCATACCTCAATGTACAAACCCCAATATCCCACGCTGTGTTCTTCATGTGATCATCGGACAGGTGGAAGTGGCATAATGCTATCTTATCTCAGCCTTTCATCCAAAGGCGAATGTCAACACGATAACACCACGATCACAACTGATATTTGTCTATCAATAAATTCTGAGCAGCCTTCTTTGTTGCAACTGCAGAGGTAAAAACATAGAGAAAACGTATTTCACTCAGTATAATTAAACAGTACAAAATTTTCATCTCTGCAATTTCTCTCACATATGAAACATGCAGGGGCACTTGCATTGGCTGTGATGACCTAAACTTTTCTTTGGAAATAGAACTGTTTAATTGCCGTTAACAATCTACATTCGAGAATATGGTTCAGTAACAGATGTTTCAAATAAAGTGTGTCTTCTGTACCAGGTGTATATTACTGCTTCGTGATCTATTAAGTGCATTGTTGAAGGCAGTGATTTCTCATTCCTGTACGCCATTTACATTAACTAGCTGGCCCTGCACATGTTAGTGATAGCCAGTTCGTGTAACTTGACCACCAGTAATCCTGTAGCAATATCTACGATCAGAGTGCTGCTTACACTGAGGGATGCTTCAACTGTGTACGGAATTTTAGGAAAAGTAGTAGCTTAATAATTCAGACAGCCAGTGAGCTGTAAACAAATGTTCTTTTTTGACGGCACACCAACAAACATAAAAAAAATCACGACATTTTTCTCTACAAGACAATGCCATTCTTTAGATTGCTCCATAACGGTAAGTAATAGCATAGGATGCAATCATATCCATCACAGATTTGTTAAGACGCAAAAGACGTACCCCCCATGCTTTTGAATAATAATATCCTAGAAAAGTTCGCCTTGCTGTGTGAGTGAGTGAAAGAAAACGCCCGAATTCCACTTTTCACAGAAAAAAGTTCGTATTTTCTAACTCTAACAGTGAACAATAAACAAAATGTATTAACAAAACTAAGCACCTTTTTAAAAAATAATTACTACCTGAACCCAATTGTATTCAACTGCCTCTCCAATAGCACAATTATGAGCCATTGTTTCTACTTGATCTCTTTAAGTCTATGCTGTCTCGTATGCCCTCTTGCTGTCAGTCTTCTGAATCTGTTGCTTCCGAATGTCATTTTGAATCTGCATCCTTCACCATGTGTCGTCTTCTGACTTTTTGAAAACATTTTCTTTACTGGAAAAGTGTCCTTTGGTAGATACTGCATCCTGAGAGAACTTGTTTCGCGAGCCCTTTCCAGATATTTTCTCATATTCGATGGTAATTTCACTGACCAATTTTCAAAGTGTCCTTAGTTCTTTATCCAGAATTCACCTGAAATTCTTATATTAAGATTGGTTTCAGGCTGTCAACGTCATCATATTCCCTGTTTGATTGACTTTAAAAGGTTGAGAGTTTGTTTTAAATGGATTGTTCAGATTTAAATTCTGGTGAAAGCAGCAACCAAAGCTCAGGTACTCATTCATCAGCCAAGGTTGCAACAGCCTATCTCTTAACTGTTATGTAAACTGGCAGTGTTTGCTGTAATATAAACTCAGAAAATGGTCTTAAAGTGACCATTTACTCGTCCGACTACGACCCAGAATGCAAAACACTTCTCATGCAATGTTACAGAAGGTTGATTGTTGATAACGCACTTGCCAGTTAAGCCAATAACAGCAAGTGTATGGTAATACATTTTAAACAGACTGCTGATTTGAAAATGCATTTCTATCTAAAATTTCTCTTTTTGATGGAGGCAAAACTCACTATATTAACCGCTGAGTCAGTGGAATCTCAGAGCTTTCAAGTTATATGCTGCTGGATCCCGATAACATGTTGCAGCAGGTGGCAACATGAATGCGAAGCATGTCATGACAATCAATTCCTGTTGTGGTGCCACATACTAAGTAACCAGTTTCAGTTGCAGAATTCTGATTACAACAATTAAATCATTTGTGTTCTTTGAAATACAATTTCCCAACCTGGGTATAATTAATTCAGCACCAATGCATGAACCCTTAAGTCTCATGCTGCTTCAGCAGCATCCTTATGAGAATATCAGCATTCAGTCATCATATAGGAATATTAAACTCTCTAGTTGCTTGTTTCTTTTCCTCGGCCGGGAATTAGTTTTTTTTATTCAGACATGATAGTTATCCTCTAAATATTTACAGAATACGTGTGACTCATTTTAAAACTGTGCATTTCAAGAGCCACGACTAATAAAAAATGACTTGCAGTGCTTTGTACAGTCGGAAAAATGAAGTGGGACAAATTTACAAGGTATGTCAGTGACTGTAAAGGCACAATGGGGCAAAGGATCGAACAATTTGTTCAGGAAATGTTTCTACAAAACGCCTAGAAATGTACACTTCAGGAAGAGTGTCTTGGAAATGAGTTAGAGAAAATACCCTTAAGGATGATGGTGGGTAAAAGAAAAATATAAAATGTGAAGTGCGAATAATGAAGTGCAAGAAAATCAATTTCTTTTGCATCAGAAATGGAACTCTGCTGCTGGAATGTTACTGACGTTCATGTGAAAAGTTTTAACTCGGCATTTTGCTCATTTTATAACAGAGATGGTGAACGTCAACTCAAAGTATATCTACTGAAAATCGTAAAATAGAACAAACAAATGCTCAACTCGATAGATGATGAGGGACAGAAAAACATAAATTAAAACATGTCACTAAGACAGATCTGAAGGAGCAAACTCAAAGTTTATTACTTTGTTGAAGTCTCCGACATGGATGACCTTTCCACCATTGCTCTGAATGGGAAACAAGGTTCAATTCTTTTTTTTTCTTGGCCAGCACATGACAGCTCGAGCTTTATGATTTCATTCGGCAATATAACGCAGGCACGGTACTTCATTTGGATTGATAAGCAAAGTGTAAACCAATTTTAATCTGTTTGTTAAGCCATCACTTGTCGTGTTGTCACGCTAAAGTTCGACGTGCCTCACATGGTGACGGGGAATTAAAACATTGAATAAGTATCGAACGTGTAATTCAGTCAATGGGCAAAGTCCCCTGATTGTCTGACCTCGATCTGGACCGTAGAACCTTGTTTCGTGTACTCATAAAATGACTGCTTGATCTGACTGGGCCGTTAACTACTTGTTTGAGCTGCACTCTAATCTTGGTTTGGACCACGTCATAAACAACGCATTTGTGCAGCAATTAAGATTCCCGTACATAATTCTGAGGTTTTCAAATATAAGATCAGAAATAATGTAATACTTACGATTGTTCCCTTGCTATACATCTCTATGACTGTGACTCTATGCTATTATATACAAAAATAAAATACAAAATGCGGAAACATCACAGAAGCGCTTTTCAGGAGGCTCCCAAGCACTGAGGATGACACCTAGACGGGACGAAACATCCGCAACACAAATTCCCAGTTCGGCGAACAGAACCACAACAACAAGTACCCGAGCTACAAATCTTCTCACAAACTTTGAAAAAAAAAATCACTGATCAAAGGAGGATGAAGGGCAGCACGGTTCTGCAGTGGGTCGCACTGCTCCCTCACAGGACAAGTGACGCAAAATCCATTCCGCCGTCGCGCGACAGTTTGCCTGAAGTTTTACCTGCCCCCATTTCTTTGTGGGTTTCCCCCGGCAGCTGTGGGTTCCTCCTACGGCCCAAACAGGCGCATTTGAGGTGAATTGCACATACAGTTCAGTGATGTTGTAGGTTAGGTGCAATAGCCATGGGTAATGTAGAATGAAAGAGAAAGGTTCGTGGAATGGTCTCGGTGAGATGCTCTTCCTCAGGCTCGGGTGGAATTGTGAGCTGTATGGCCTGTTTCCACACTGCAGGGATTCTATGAATCTGGAAGTTATGGTGAATTTTATATCACCAATATCATTTACCCTTCTATTTCTGCATCATGGCAATGTTTTTTAATGCCCTGAATTCTCATGCCATTACGAACACGACTGCTCATCAAAATATATCAGACCATTGAGTACCAGAGTTAACACGAATGAGACAAACGTTTCAAAGCCGTGGTAAGACAGTAAAAGGTCATTTCTTTCTAAAACATTTACTTTTGATCGCAAAACAATGATATTTATCAACTATCTCTCAAAGCTCATATGTAAATTACCCGAAGTTGTTTTGAAAATGCAGGTAGTTGGCATGATCATAACTTCCGTTTTTTGTCATCTGCTGGCAACAAAATGGATATAAATTGATCGGAAAACAATTTCATAGTGAAAGAAACTGAACAGTGTCGAAAGTACGAATGAGAATAACATGCAAACATCACATAGATTGATGTCCACGAAGGCCAGTAGAGAACTGTGATAACGGGAATTGGCTGGCGGGGTGAAGAGTTGTACCGGACTGAAGGGCACGTTATCTTCGGCTTGCTGGCCAGGAATACAAGCAGTGCATCTCTGTAATGTTTCTTTCCTTGCCCTCTCCTCAAAATAAAACAGGAAGTGGTGTGGTCGATAGATGTGCCATTACAAAATTGGTTGATAACAGTGATAGAAGTAAGTTTCTAGCTTGAGAGGTTTTGGAACACAACGGCCCCTACCCCCAAAATGTTACACATAATCGCAGGTAAAGTTATTTAAGCTTTATTTTGAGTTTACAGCAGTTAGGATGGCAGTTGGACCAGTCACGTGCTCCACGTGTAGGATATGGAAGCTCTGGCAGATTTCCATTGTCCATGATCACTGCAGCTGTGGAAGTGAACCCAGCTGCAGTTATTGGGAGACCGTGTTACGAAGTTGAAGCTGGATGCACTCAGGATCGTCCGAGATGCTGACTGCTTCATAGATACGAGTTTTAATGAGGTGGTCACAAAGGAGGTATAGGACGAGAGTACCTGGGTGACCACTAGGAAAAGCAAAGGGAGTTGACAGAGAAGTCTAGAATCCCCTGTGGTCATTCCCCTCAGAAACAAGTATACAGATTTGGATACTGCTCGGAGATGGGATGACCATTCAGGTTAAAACTGCAGTCACCAGGTGGGTGGCACTGCGACTCGCTCTGGAACAGAGCGGAAAAGGGTAAAGTAAACAGGACATTAGTAATAGGAGAGTTGGTCGTTCAGTGGATAGATAGGATAGTTTCGAGCCTGAGCCCTTCTGATTTAGGGCTCTGGCCGGAAACATCGATTCCCCTGCTCCTCGGATGCTGCCTGACCTGCTGTGCTTTTCCAACCACACAGTCTTGATTCTGATCTCCAGCATCTGCAGACCTCACTTTGACCCGGACAGATAGGACAGTCTATGGGCGCAATCTGGAATCCAGAATGGTGTATTTCCGATGATTACTAGGGTCCAGCATGTCTTAGAACAGTGGCAGAAGGTTCCCAACGGGGAGTGTGAGCAGTAAGAAATCAATGTGCATGTTGGCACGGATGGATGAGGTCGAAATAGTGATGAGTTCCAGCATATTGATTATAATGAGGTCGGAAAACTATTATAAAGTCAGGACCTTGTTGGTGATAATCTTTGAATTAATTCTGGTATCATAGCAGACCAATGCATGACTAAAGAATTGGTGAAGGGGACAGGGATTCTGATTTCAAGTTCATTGAGATGTTTTCTGAGGCAGAGATGAACTGCGAAAGAGGGACGTGTTGCACCAGACCTTGAGAGGAACCAAGACATTGGCCGTCAAGTTTCCTAGTGCTGCAAAATGTGTTTAAATGCGATGGGCAGGAGGTTGGGCTTCTCAACAGCAGAGAAACTAGTGCGAGGTTGGAAGTAGATACAATAATCAGAAAAAGTAAATCGAAGAGATAGGACAGGCTGGAGTACGGCAGGTAGCAAGGAATGCTTGTTGGGTTAAACTGCATTAAGGTCAGTGCAAGAGGGCTGATGGCAAAGGCCCATGAATTCAGGGAGTGGAGAGTTACGCAGGAGTGGGATATTGTAATATCTTCACAAACATGTCGAATGGAAAAACAGGGACGCCAGTTTAATGTGTCAGGAGGGGAGGTGGAGTTGCATTTATGATTAAGCCGACTATCTGAAATAAGTGAGGAACCAACCTGTGAGGTTTTTTGAGTGGAGATAAGGAATAAGAAGGTGATGGGGACGTTATTCAGGTTGTACTATTGGCCCTCAAATACTGAACTGGAATGCAAGGAAGAAATGTGCAAGGAGATTAAGGAGACTGGTAGGGACAATCGAGTTGATATAGTAGGGAATGTTTTTATATTTTTAAATTGACTGCGACTGCCTGACTATTAAGGGCTGAGATAGAATGGAAGTTCTTAAGAGTGTCCTGGAACGATTCCTGAAGCAGCATGTAGAGGGTCCTACTGGAGAAGGGGAAAACTAGAACTACTCTTGGGAAATATTGCAGGGCCGGTGACCAAGACGATATTGAGGGGCCACTTTGGGTTCAGTGAGCAATGCTCTATAATTTTTTTAATCGTTTTTGAGCGGAACAAAACAGGTCCACAGTTGCAAGATCTAAATTGGGTCAAGGCGAATTTCGATGGAATTCGCCAGGAGCTGACAGGTTTGATTGGAGTAGTCTATTTGCAGGCAAATGGATCTCTCGCAAAAGGGAGGCCTTTGAAATGAGATAGCTGGAGTTCGAGTTCCAAATGTTCCTGAGAGTAAAAGGGCATGTTTGGAAGGACTAGAGCATCCTGGATGTCAAGAAATATTCAGGTTTTGACCAGAAATACAGAATCAGGTGTAATTCAGTTACGGGCAGCTGAGATCAAGGAAATCCCTAGAGGTGTACATGGAATACATGAGTTGAATAAAAAGGAATTCAGGAGTACTAAAACTAGGCACGATATAGCTTTGAATGAGAAGATTAAGGTGAATCCATAAAGCAAATTTCAGCATGTTGAAGGAAAAAGAAGAATTAGAGATAGGACCAAAGTGAACATGTACAGAATTGCAGGAGTTGGGCGTGGTTCTCAGTGAATATTTCTCCTCTGTATTTCCCATGGAGAAAGCAATGAAGACTTGGAAATTGCAGAACTTCGTGTTAATATCTTAAGCACAGTCCATATCACTGTAGATGAGGTGTTGGAAATGTTAGAATATGTGAAGTTGTAGCATCTCTTGGTCCTGACCAGGTATATCGAAGCACACTGCAAGAGGCTAGAGAAGAAATTGTGAGGACCCTGCCGGATATTTTTGTATTCATTGTTAGCCAGACATGAGGCACCAGAAGACTGGTGGTGAGCAAAACTATTCCCGAAGAGCTGGAAATAACGGCCTGAGAACTACAGACAGTTAATCCTAAAATTTGTGTTCGATACGTTACTTGAGAAGATTCTGAGTGATAAGGTTAACATGCATTTGGAAAGACCGGGGTGAATAGGATTATTCTGCATGGCTTTGTGAGTGGGAGACCGTGTTTTACAAATATATTCGAGTTCTTTGATGAAAGGAACATGAACGTTGACGAGGAAAACGCGTTAGATTTAGTCTGTATGGCGTTCAGTAAGGCCTTTGATAAGGCCTTTGACAAGTGAAACTATTCAACCAGTCAATGTCCTGGTAAAGACCTTCTGCGCCGTTGCCAGACCTATCAGATACCTGCTGTAACGAGAAATGCAGAACTGCACACAATACTCCAGCTCGAGCGAAATGAACAAACGAAACAAATGATGCAGATAATCACGGAAACGGGTCTTTTCTAATGAAGTACCTTTGCTCAGTATTGCACGATGTTCTTTCCCTGAGCCTGATGTTCTATTAATGCTGGTCCATCTTTGTAAAAACTGCTGTGTGAGGATTGATCTCAGAACCGTGGCAAATAAAGGAATTGACTCGATTGAAGGTCCAGATGGTGGGGAAGTTCACCCAGCAACAATACCCCATCAGGACGGACTGAATGGTGTCAATGTGAGTGCTTGATTGTGCATCGCCTCGGTGAAATGTGAGCAAGGACGAAAGGGAGGATTGTTTGAGTGTGGGAAGGAGAGAAATCTCCAAGAAGGCGTGGGTTTGTATCCTGATATATAAAATGCAGAGATGTGAGGTAGCGGGTGTTTGACGGAGCAAAATGATCACCTCGAAGAATGTTTTCATTTTAAAAATGACTGATTCCTTCCAGCGTTTGCTAAGCACATACGATGTTAGCAAAACGTGAAACAAAGTCACAAATCAGATTCGACCTGATATCACTGTGGCGAAAACGTAAGATAATAACTACAGCACGACGCCGAAGCCACTTGGGAAAGCAGGATGCAAAATGCAATACGGATAGTGGCAGAGCATATGTCAAGAACGGCACCACATGCACAAAAGAAATTATTGCCAACGAGTGACTAAGACGGGGCAAAGCAGAATTTAAACAGCCTCTGCGGACTTCGAAGTATAAAAAGTCTGCCCATTCTGACTTATCTGCAGACTGAGATTGATCGATTTCTTCTGAATTTCCAAGGATGAAGGGACAACGCAGGGTAGTTCTGAAATGAATTTCTCAATAACAGTGTAGATTAATATTGGTTACTTCACCAACTTGTACACTCAAGGAAGTAACCACTGCTGCAGTCGATCATATAATTCATTAACAGGAGCAGAATCAGAGCATGGCTGCGAGCCAAAACCTACCTGGAGCAGGTTCGATTGACATAGAACAAGGAGCATTGGGACATTAGGAGGGGAGCCTCAAACTCAGCTGGAGCAGCCTCTGTTGACAGGGAGCATTGGGGTATCAGGCTGGGGAAAGGTTACTCAGCTATTTTAATCTGAAGTGAAATAGTTTTTTAGCAGAACACATGTTCGTGGATTCAGGGAGCATATGTCACAGCAAAATTTCTTAGTTATAAAGAAAATTCCTGCAAAGATTAACACGTGGATCAGCATTTGTGCAGAGAGAAACGGGTGAATATTTTCACTTTCTGACATTTCTCGTATGGCTAACTCTGTGATGGATTAAAATGCAAGAATGGATTTTCAGCTCGTTTCATATTATTCAATTTAAACTAAACTTCCAAAAAAAAGATATATGCGGTCTTGTGATTCAGCACGAGTTTCCCCCCCAGTTATGAATGAAAAACGAGCGGATTTGAAATTCATCAGATCAGCGATGATCCCATTGAATTGCTGAGCAGGCAGAGGGTGAATGGAAGCTTCATGACGACAAATGCATTTTCTTTATCCCCGCTCCACAATGTGCAAGCCATTGGACTGAAGCAGTGACGATGATTATCATTCTGGTTTTTCAACTTGGGAACATGACTGCTGTTGATGATGATCGAATTAAGATGAGAACTCTGCAGCATGCAAGACTGAAGGACGCTTGGGGCCAGGGCCGCAATGAATGTCGCGACCCAGGATAGATCAGGCGTCTGTTGGTTCTATTCCCACACAGCTTTCATTTAATGTTGGCATTTATTACACTCACAAATTAATCTTCTTCATTGTTGAGAAGCCGAGTTCGGGTTTGAATGTCAGATCTGCAGAAACCTTCAGTAAAAGTCCACGAGAACATCAGAGTCAATGTCCCAGCTTCATCAAAGGAGGCGCAGAAGAAATAGTCCCACACGCTGCTCGGGGGCACATTTCCATTTCCCAATCCCACCCACGCAATCCATGTGGCTCCGGGGAATGGCAAGGAAACAAAATAAATAGCCTAGTTTCAGCATTGAAAATCAGTCGAATTGTGTTCGGGAGCGGAATCAGAGCAGAGTAAATAGAGAACTTTTGGATGAAGCAGAGACGATCGGGACACCTTGTCTTCTTTAAGATACTGCGACATTGGCTTGGCGGCTACCGGAAATGTTATTGATCCGGTACTTTGAAAGGACTCCCGTCCGAAATGTTCTGCTTTTTCTGTTGTCACTGCCAGGAACAAAAACACAACACTCCCAGAGCAGGAATCCAGACCAAGCTACAGCGGTGAAAGGGCCGAATCCTCATCACTAAACCATCAAAAATCAGCACTACATCGTCTTCCGCGGGTCGATTACCAGCCTTCAAGCTCCTTGTGCATGCTCTTGTCAGGAACAAACGCTTGACGAGCCTCATCCCATTTTCTACAATTTCATTTTGTGTGCCTTATCATCACAAATTCACATGGGAATAACTCTGAATGTTATGTGGGTTTCCACGTGTCCGACCTTGACAGACAGTGAATTGAGATTTACACACCCGCTGGCTGATCAAGTTTTACTGCACGTTGACTCAATCCTTCCTGCCTCTTACTTTAAACCTATGCTGCCTGGGGATCGATCACTCTTTCACTCCAACCATTTTATCCCTCACTATTTTGTAAATCTCAACCATGTCTCCTCACAATTCCTCTGGTCTCAGAAAACAAAACAAACCCAGTCTGTCCAATCTCTCTTCATAACTGAAAGCCTTCAACCAGACAATATCCATGCTAAACTTCTTCTGCACTGTTTCCAGTGCAGTCACAACATGCAATAATATGAATTGCAGAACTGCACACTATACTCTGGCTAGCTCTGAATGAACAAATGAAATAAATGGTGCAATTGCTGCAGAAACTGGTATTTTCCCCAAAAAACGTGCACTTTGCTCAATACTGCACTGTGTCCTTTTCCTGAGCCTGATGCACCACTAATCTCTGCTCCATGTCAAACGGGACAATTGCGATTAAAGCACTGGTCCCTGAGGAAAACCAGTAGCCGTTGTTTGCCAACCCCAAAAATAAACATTTCTTTACACCTGCTGCTTTCTTTTCATGAGCCAATCATCTATACATGCTACTACATTACCAACGATGCCGTGCACTTTTTTCTATTGCAGCAGCCTTTTGTGCATCTTCTTGATCAATGTCACCTGGTTATTCAGATACACCACATGCGCTGATTGTCCATTGGCCACCGCGGCCATAATGCCCTCAAATAATTCCAGGGCTCACAATGCGTCACGTGAATATGTTCAAACCGTTTCTCAGTCCGGAAAGAGAGCAAAAGGATAATGTGGCACTTGTTACAACTGAGACGACAGGGCCCAATCCAGATAGTTCTGGACTTGACATTACTCACATGAGAAAGTTCATGAAAATTGAACTAAATTATTAATTTACCTTCCAGATGAAAAAAAGGATGAGCCCATGGAGTTGCAACAATCGCTTGGAGAGATATATGGAATAAACAGGGTACTAATCACCCGTCATGTCAAAACCAGAAATGTTGTTCCATTGAAGCAATCACCTGACAGACCCAAACTTCCAAAATGGACACAGCTTCAAAACGAGACTGCAAACATGTTCACGGAATGTTTAAATGTCGAGAACAGCGACTCCAGCCCACGGCTGCCTCCATCATTGGAAACCAGTGTGGTGTTTGCTCTGTGTGGTTGACCAGGGAGTTGAGCTTACATTGTTGTACCTTTGTAGATTTGTTTATTGCTGCCGCAGTTCTGTGCTTAGATTGAATATGCAGGTGTATTTGGACGTTTCAATGAACATGGTGGCTTTCCTCCTGAATTTCGTTCATAGACGCCATATGCAGCCTGAAGTAATGCTGCACTAATACACTCTCAATTCCTGTGTAGAGTATGGAATACTTACGAGCCGTAGTCTATCACCAAACTTTAAACCCTTTCTTAATGCAGCATGTGGCTTTAAAATAATGTGCTATGCACTAAGTACAGGGAAATTGATTTTTTTCCACTTGGTAAACCATGGACGAAATGGGCCGAAGAGCCAGTTCCTGTGCTGTATTCTTCTTGCAACTGTGAACGAGGCTCTATTCATTAAACTTGAACTTTCAGCATTAGAAGCCATGAATAGGGACCTGTTTCACCGTTTCTCTTTCTTATTGTCCTGTCCTGCTAAGTTGTCCATCATCCCGGACCCAAGAAGATCGCCATTCCCTTTCCTCTTCTTCAAATCCGAGCCTGTGTTGGCCGGTATTCGCCATGGCCCGGATCAGTGTAACCAATTGTCTGCCTCTAAGGCAATCCCTCCTTCAAACCCCTTCCCATGCCAGTGCATTGATCTCCACAGTCGCTCTCTGAGAATCTACAGATTATCTCAAAATAGCCTCTAAGGCGATCCCTCCTTCAAACCCCTTCCCATGCCAGTGCATTTATCTCCACAGTCGCTCTCTGAGAATTTACAGATTATCTCAAAATAGTCACGCTGTTTCCGTGATGTTCATCACAAAAATTAGACGTTGGTTGAAACATCACTCAAATGGTTAACAAATGTTGGAAACAGTGTCGGTGACGTTGATCCACAGATGTAGGTGATGGGGTGACTCGTTTCAAGTCACGGCTGATGTGACCTTTCCATTGCATTGCATCGATTAAAGTGCCTATTATTCGGAAATCATGACACGTCCTCGCACCATTTTGCAAAATTTGCAGTGTTTTCACCGCAGCGTTTT
>NW_025212705.1:8158-12470 GCF_004010195.1 Chiloscyllium plagiosum | reverse complement strand
GACGATGCCATTGAACAATGCCAGCGAGAATGGAGTTCACTGATCGTCTGAGTTACCAAACCCGGACGTGACTCAGCGACTTTGCTTGGATTATCAGAAGGTCAACAATGCAACAGCATTGGACATGTGTGCAATACAGCGATTGGAGAATTGAGTTGAGAAAGGTGGACAAGTTATTAAAATCACTAAGTTATACTTCCTGCGTGGTTATTAGAAGGTAACTTTACCAGAGACGACGAAAGAAAGTTCTATGTTTGTAAACCCGAATGGGTTATATCAAACCACAATGATACACCCGCCACGTTCCACATCCTCATGAACAGAGTTGTGGCTGCGTTAATCCAATATGCAGTCTATTTACGTGTTGTAAGTGCAGGACAGACCACGCTGGAAAGATGGCAGAACTGTTGATTGTCCAAAAATGTCAAAACCGGTAATAAACGTAAACAAAACTGAATTCGTGAAAGAAGAGATGACGTTCTTGCTACATACCATCGGTCATGGAAGGTTAACCCCACGGAATGTAAGGACCAAGGTCATCAAGGAATTTCTTCAAATAAGTTCGAAGAATGAAGTGCTTCGATTTTTGCAAATAAGCAGATCCTGTCAGAAGATTGTTCAAAGGTCTTGTGCAGTGACACAAATAACAGACTTGATGAAGATGAACAGAACATTAACGTGGACAGAACAATGCCTGGATGCATTTGCACCTTTTGAAGCAATATTAACCAGGACACCAGTTTTCGCTGCACCAAACCTTTCGAACCCCTTAACGTTGCCATCGATGTTAATGACACAGGAGTTAGAGCTGTATTGATACAGGAAGGTAAGGATGGAATTGAACAACCAGCTGGTTACTTTTCCAGAGGAAATACTCCACGATCGAAAAATAATCACTGTGCTTGGCATTGGCTTTGCAACATTTTAATGTGCACGTTATGTAAAATTTGTCAGAGATGGTCCTGTTCATGGATCACAATCTCCTGCCATTCTTGGAACGCTTTACAAATAAGAATATGAGAATGCTCGATTGGAGTCTCATGTAGCAGATATTTAATTTACAAATCCTGAATGCTGTGAGTCGTAAGAATATAAGTGCAGATGCGCTTTCGCAAATTAAACTGATAAAGTATACACATGTAGTTATATGTCTGTCATGGGAATGTGGTTGAGGAATACAAAAAAAGAAGCCACATTTTCAACATGATGGTTCATTTTTTCTTTAGTGGAGGTTGGTACGAAGTTATAAACATGTCCTGTAACGTTAATGGAGCTGACACTTCTGACTTGCAAAGAGTGTTGTGAAAGATTTAACAATGTAACCATTTGGTTGTGAAACAAATACCTGGAGCAGCAGTGTCATGGTATACAACAAATTCAAATTCGCACAATCACTTTAAATTATAGCCCAGAATCCAAAATCCAACCGAATTTTAATGTTACTCTTTTGTTTTACATCGTACTACTGAGTCGGTCCGATGTTTTGTGGGTTCACCACCAGGACTTGAACAGTTTGGGTCTTGGATTTGTGATTTGAATGCATTTAGACAGATTCAGTCTGTGATTTAGACAGATTTGTGTTTATTTGCCTTGCCGATTAGTGCCCCAGATATTTAAAAGGAAAGTAGGTGAGATATTTTCTTTACTTTCTGTGAATTGTGGTTGTTTCAATTAAAGGTGAGAGAAGTGGCTCTTTCAATTTCGAAAGAGGTTTTGGGATTTGAAGATGATTCTCAAATTTGCCATGTATCTTTGAAGGAAAGAAAAATGTCATACTTTTAGAACAGAAAAGCGCAGCCAAACACCAACAGACTGCCAGCAGGATCATTCTCTGAAAGGTACCTGGCTTTCAGAAAATTATATAGCAGAACGAAGATGACCTACAGGAACATACACAGGAGGTTCAACGCGGAAGACGACAACTGGTTTTGTAAATAGATTTTTCATAAATTTAAGAGTGAACTTTCATACCAGTATTGTATAATGGCAATAAAAAAAAAACAGGTTTAAGAGAAAGGAGTTGTATCAGGTTGTTGTCTAAATTTCCCTTTTGGACTTAAACAATAATATTATTATTATTTTCTTTAAATAGTTATATTTGGGACAGCTCTTTCCCCCCTCGAAATTTAGCAGATTATGGCAGGAGGTGAGATTTCCAGCGTGTCCGGTTTAAATTAGCACAATGTTTAACCCGTGTCGTAACACTTTAATTATTAAGTATTAGAACATAAAATAATGGAGAAACTTAGCGTGTCTGGCAATAGCTACGTGATGAGAAAACAGTAATATTTAGAGACGAATATGGTTCGTCTTAATTACTGATAGGAATCGAAGCATTCAGAATTTTTTTAGAAAGCACAGTTGCAGATGTATATATCTGTATGGAAAAAAGGCCTCGGGGTGGATTACAATAGGAGAACGTATGACCTTTGTGCCCAAATCATAAGAAAGAATAGCGATGAAAATGGTCAGAAAAAAGATTTGGAAACGTAAATTACGCCTAAATATGATATGTGAAAATGAGAAAATCTATCTGTTCTACTTGTAGCAATACGAAGCAGAAATACTGAGATATGCTGTGTCGGATTGACATCAACAGAAGTTGGACTGTGAAGTTACTCAGCTGAAAATTGAGTGCAAGACGAAAAGAGGTGCCTTAAATTTAAAGCAACATATTTACCCTCAGCATGCCTTGAGCTTTCTCAACATTGTAATTTCAGGGTTAAAGAGCAAGAACTGTTCAGCACAGGAACAGGAATTCCCATGACTTTCCTGACACAAAATGCATTTCGAGACAAAACTTACTTTGCCTCTCCGTGCTCCGTATCACTCCATTCCTCGCCTGTTCATATATCTGGCAAGATGCCTCCGAAACTTGGCCATTGTTTCCGCCTTCATCACTGCTCTGGATGTGAGTTGCGGACACCTAGCACCCTCTGGGTAAGAGAGCGAAACCCGTGTCTCTCATCTCCTTTCATCTTACGCGTTCTCATCTTAAACCTGTGTTCACAATTAATTGATATTTCAAACTTGGGATAAAAAAATCAAATTATTAATTAAACCAGTGCTCTCGTAATGTTCTAAGCTCTTCATGGATTGCCCGTCATCCTCCAAATTTCAATTCAATACAATCAATTTATTGTTTTCCACATCTATGCCCATAGGTAATATATTGCTTACTGGACAACATCCTGATAAGTCAGCCATGCAGCCTCACCAAAACCTCCCCGTCCCTGTCATTGTGTGACGTCAAGAACTGTACTCAATATTCTAAATGTGGCCGAACTAAAGTTCTATAAGTATGCAACAATACTCGCCAAATTTTCCTGCATAGACAGTACTGTGCAAAACTCTATCATCGAGAAGGACAAATGCATCAAATACATGGAACCATCTGCAAAATCCCCTCCAAGTCATACATCACGAAGACGTGGAAGGAATTTGCTGCCACTTCACTGTAATTGCTTGACGACCATGATCAGTTCTCATCAAACAGCTGCTTCTTTCGATGACAAGAAAATGGAGAAACACGAAGAGAAAGAGGTACCCAACACTTGAACAGAAGATTGTTGTCACAAGCTGCACAGATCAATGCGCCCTACACCATATGCCTGTTTTTTCTCAGATCAGTAAACCACTCTAGACTGACACAGACCATACATTTTTCCTCTCTATGCATCATAACTAAACTGTACCTTTGTCAGGAATATTAACCTAAAATGACTGACCAGTTCTCAATCGCTTACTCTGGCTCCTTTTCTTGCTTCTCACCCACCACACTAACGCCTATTCCCATGCTCCCATGTGCATCGAATCTCTAACCCTATAAAGGTGCCCTCCTTCTCTCCAGTAACACAGGAAAACTACTGCACCGCATCGAAAGCTGTCCTTCAGATGGCTGGCGCCTGTACATCGTGAGTGGTTGAGCACGACTCTCTGTCTCGCAGCCTTCTCCTGCTCGCCAAATCCCAGCTTCTTGCCTTCACCGACCCAGGCGGCATCGTGGCCCTTATAAATTTCGACCACACTCACCTCATGCCCTGCAGCCTCAAGCACCGCTGCACCTAGTGTCCAAGACTCAGGCTGAATGAATGTAGGGAAGTTAATATAGACTGGAAAAGCATCAATTCTGAGGCCTTTCCTCTCCCAAAGTTGCTATTGTTGCTGCTGCTGATCTCATGGGAGAGAAATTTCCTTGAGTAAAAGAGCAACCCCTTGCAGAATCATTCATCTGTGTTTAGAATGACTATTAGGAGACTTTTAGAACACCTTGGAATTGGACAGGATGATAAATAAGTAATGTTATCTTTGC
>NW_025212705.1:4284-8029 GCF_004010195.1 Chiloscyllium plagiosum | reverse complement strand
TTGAATGGGAACTATAAACTGGTGAGCCTGACATGAGTTGTGGACAAGTTGTTGGAGAGAATCCTGAGTGACAGAATTTCGATGTACTGTATTTGGAAAAGTGTGTATTTGGGAAAGCAAGTACTGATTGGGGATAGTTAACATGGCTTTGTGCTTGCGAAATAGAGTCTGACTAACTTGATTGAATTTCTTGGAGAAGCAAAGAGCATTGATGAGGGCAGAGTGGTGTACATGATCTATTCACTTCGGGATAAAGTGTTCAATAAAATTTCTAATGGGAGACTGGTTAGCAAGGATATATCGCACGGAAGAGTAGGAGAATTATTTGGATACAAAACTAGCTTGAAGGTAGAAGACAAAGGGTGGTGGTGGAGAATTGATTTTCAGGCTGGAGGCCTGTGACCAATTGCAAACCACAACGATCAGCACTGGTCCACTGTTTTTCGTCATTTACATAAATGATTTGGATGTGAACATCGGAGGTATTGGTCTTACGTTTACAAATGCCACCAAACATTGGAGGTGTAGTGGAAAGCGAAGGTGGTTACCTCAGAGTACAAGATTTTGATCAGATGGGCAATTGGGGCAAGGAATGGCAGATGGAGTTTAATTTAGATAAATGTGAGGTGCTGCAATTTGGAAAGGGAAATAAGGATGGGGCTTAATTACACCTAATGGTGAGGTCGTGGGGAGTGTTGCTGATCAAAGAGTGCAGTTTCATAGTTCCTTGAAAGTGTTGTCACAGCTGGATAGGATACTGAAGAAGGACAATTTGAACCGAGCAGTCAGTTTTCATGTATATATTTCTATGACTCTATAAGATATGACAAAGATGTTGAAATACACTGAGTTGTGTTTCCCCGCTCAGGTCACACACTGTCCGATTGAAGAGTCATACTGCACGGAAACGGATCCAACTTATCCATTTCAACCAGATTTCCTGAGCTGGGGATGACAGAATAGAATCCCAAGAGTGTGATAACAAGTGATTCTATCCACAAATCCACACCAACTCTCCAAACAGCATCCGACCCAGACTCACCCAACTAGTTTATTCACCTTATAACGTAAAACGTCTATTCGCTGTGACATCTCAGTAAATCTTTTTGCACCCTTGCAATTCAATGACATCCGTCCAAAAGCAGCACAACCACAATTGCACCCAGTACTCCACGTGGCCTTCCCATTGTCTTGTATAGCTGGAACTTGATGTTAAATTACTGTACTCAATGTTCTGAACAATGAAAAAATATGTGACAATGCTTTTCTTACTAGCCAGTCTATCACTTTCAAGGAACTATGGACCTGCACCCCAACGTCTCCCGATTCAACTGCAATCCCCAAGGCACTACCATTATCTGTGTTCTTTTCTGTTTTGAGAGAGAGGCAGAACCACAGTGCTGCAATAGAATAACTTTAGTAGCTGCAATAAAGTGAGCGACATTAAACTGCATGAGTCATTTGATGGAAATTACCTCAGAGTTTCACACTTCCAGACCACAATACAGCTCAGCAACGGGGCCTTTGGCCAACTGTGTTGCATCAATTATGATGCCAAATTAAAGTAATCCATTCTGCCTGAGGTGCTCCACACCAGTCCTGTCCTTGCAAATTCATGTGCTTATCTTCTAATCTCAACTGCTCCCATTATATCTGTCTCCAAAACCATCACTGGCAACACGTTCCAAACTCCTACCACTCTCTGAAAACATGCTCTTCACATCTCCTTCGAACTTTCCCCTCTCACGTTACATGCATGCCTCTTTGTATTAGACACTTCAATTCTGGAAAAGATTCTTACTGTCAAGCCGATTCTTGTAACGAATTTTTGTAGTCGAGAATGTAGTGCTGGAAAAGCACAGCAGATCAGGAAACATACTTCTGTCAAGTCTCCCCTGAGCCTCCAGCACTCCAGAGAAAACAATCCAAGTGTTCAAGCCTCCCCCGAGAGCTCATACCCTCCACGCCAGACAGCATCCTGGCAAACCTCTACTGCACCCACTCTAAAGCCACCCTATCCTTCCTGTAATTGATTGCAACACGAACTGTGGCCTAACCAAGACCTTATGAAGCTGCAACATACATCCTGAGTCTTGTATAAATCCATTAACCAATAAAAGCAAGCATGCCACGTGTCTTCTTACCACACGACCAATCTTCATGGCCAGTTTCAGGGAGTTATGGACTTGAACTCCAAGATTACTCTGCACATCAGTGTACTCAGTGCCCTGGCATTAACTTTTTTTAAAAACTGTATAGTTTCCGTTAACATTTGATCTCCAAAGTGCAGTACCACATAATTACCTCAATTAAACTCCACCTACCATTTCTCCGCTGACATTTTATACTTATCTACGTTCCTCTGTAATGTTTGACAATCTTCTATACTATGCACAATTCCATCAATCTGTTAGTTATCTGCAAACTTACTAACCCAACCAACTACATTTTAATACAAGTCATTTATATTTATCACAAACAGAAGAGTTCCCAGTGTTGATTTGTGCACAGCACCACTGGTCATGGACAAGTCACAGTGGATCCCATGCATCTGAATCTACTGGATGAACCTACTGTGGGGAACCTTATTAAAAGCCTTACTAAAAAGCACGTCGACAACATTCACTGCTCTATCCCCATTGATCACCTTTGTCACCTACTCAAAATTTCAATCAAAGTGAGTAAGACACGATCTTCTCCACACAAAACCATGTAATTATCCCTAATTAGGCCACACGAAGTGAGGACTGCAGATGCTGGAGATCAGAGCTGAAAATGTGTTGCTGGAAAAGCGCAGCAGGTCAGGCAGCATCCAAGGAACAGGAGAATCGACGTTTCGGGCATGAACCCTTCTTCAGGAATGAGGAAAGTGTGTCCAGCAGGCTAAGATAAACTTTAGGGAGGAGGGACTTGGGGGCGGGGCGTTGGAAATGCGATAGGTGGAAAGAGGTCAAGATGAGGGTGATAGGCTGGAGTGGGGGTGAGGGCGGAGAGGTTAGGAAGAAGATCGCAGGTTAGGAAGGCGGTGCTGAGTTCGAGGGTTTTGACTGAGACAAGGTGGGGGGAGGGGAAATGAGCAAACTGGAGAAATCTGAGTTCACCCTTGTAGTTGGAGGGTTCTGAGGCGGAAGATGAGACCCTATTCCTCCAACTGTCGTGTTGCTATGGAGGAGTCCAAGGACCTGCATGTCCTTGGTGGAGTGGGAGGGGAAGTTGAAGTGTTGAGCCACAGGGTGGTTGGGTTTGTTGGTTCGGGTGTCGGCGCTGCTTCGTGCTCGCACAAGGAGGTTGAACAGTTCATCCACTTTACCAATACCTTCCACCCTGACCTCACATTCACCTGGACCGTCTCACAGTCCTCCCTCCCTTTCCTAGACCTTTCCATTTCTATCTCGGGCGACCGAATCAACACGGACATTTACTATAAACCGACCGACTCCCACAGCTACCTAGACTACACCTCCTCCCACCCTGCCTCCTGTAAAAACGCCATCCCATATTTCCAATTCCTTCGTCTCCGCCGCATCTCCTCCCAGGAGGACCAGTTCAAATACCATACAACCCAGATGGCCTCCTTCTTCAAGGACCACAATTTCCCCTCAGACGTGGTAGACGATGCCCTCCACTGCACCTCTTCCACTTCCCGCTCCTCTGCCCTCGAGCCACGCCCCTCCAACCGTCACCAGGACAGAACCCCACTGGTCCTCACCTACCACCCCATCAACCTCCATGTACAGCGTATCAT
>NW_025212705.1:0-3453 GCF_004010195.1 Chiloscyllium plagiosum | reverse complement strand
TAGGGGACAATCTGATCAACATACCCAGCTTATAAATGCTCTTAAGCACTTTAAATACCTCAATCAAATGGATTCTAATTCTTCTGAAGTACAGCGAGTACAAGCCTAAGCTATTTCAACCTTCATCATATCTCAGCCCGTTCATCCCTGGAAAATAACCTGATGGTCCTCCCCTTAATAGCTTCCAGTACCACCACATCCATCTTCAAGTAAGGAGACTAAATATAGACACAATATTCCAGATGTGATCATAGAGATAGGCTGAGAAGAGGCAGCTTCATAACTGAGGAGTGGTCTCACTAAAGTCTTATAAAAAAAAACACTTGTTCATTTTTGTAATGCTGTCCTTTTGCAACAAATGCCAGAAATCCATTTGTACAGATTGAAAACAATTGAGGTGTGGAACCTGAATCGTACGGCATAGCAATAGATTACAATTCACCAACAAGAAAAGGGCCCATTTATCCAGACACTCGACTTTCTGTCAGGCAATCATTCCTCTTTCCCAGATAATACTCAAGCTTAGCCTCCTGGGATCGAACATTCTGCATCAGTCTTCTGTACGGCAGTTTGCGAAACACCTTGTGGAAATCCAGGAATATTACATCCACCATATCCCCATTATCCATCTTGCTACTGACATCCTCAAACAACACTGGCAACCGTGTAAACGATGACATGCCCTTCATGAAAACATGCTTCACTGGTAAATTGAGTTTTGCTTTTCGAAGTGTCCTTTTAACTCCTCCTTTGTGATTGACTCCATCCACTTCCTTGTTTCAGAGGTCAAAGTACCTGCTCTTTAGTTCACCTATCTCTTCTATTAAAGAAGAATGTAACATTTGTAAGTCTCCAATCCATATAAATCTGTCCTGAATCCAGCGAATTTTGGGAAATCATAGATTATGCCTCCACTATCTCTGCTGCCACCTTCTTTAAAATCCGAGGTAGAAGGTCATTAGGATCTATTTGCCTTTATTCCTATCAATTTACTCCAAAGATTATCCCTAGTTGTGGTAATTTCGTCAAGTTTCACTGCAGGACCTTCAGTTTTTGTGAAGAAATTATGTTGTTCTACTGTGAAAGTTTAGACAAAGTATTGGTTTTCGACCTCTGTCATTACTGAGTTTGTCATTATTGTTTATCATTTTCGACCTACTCAGGTCCAATATTTACTTCTACGATCCACTTCCTGTTTATATGCTTATAGAAGCTTTCGGTATCAGAGCTTATGTTTTCTCCTAATTTCCCTTTTCGGTTCATCGTAGCTCTTTTGATTATGTCCTTAGTTAACCTTTGCTGACTTTTAGAATACTCCCAATGCTCCCGAGCTTCACTAACATTCACGGCATGAAATGTTTAGTCTTTATGCTCTCTGTGACTTCCTGGATTATTTTGCATCTTTATACAATTCATATACTTCATTTCAAATATATTTAGCAACTCCCTCTGTTGCATTTGCCTCTGTTCTTCAGGTTTTCCAGATCTTCAATTTTTTACCCCAAAGTACTCGGTCCAACTCCTGTCTCAGACCTGCATAATTGCCTTTGCCCAACACTTAATCATTGTATGGGGCTCTGTTTTCACTCGAGTATGTTGAGGTCACTGCTTCCAAGTGGATCGTAAACGACAAGGTCATTTATCAATGTTTCATTGTTGCATAACATCAAATCTAAAAGTTTCCAATTCTATTGTTGGCTGCATGACATGTTGCTTTAAGATATAATCCACCTTACACTCTGAACATTCCTCCGAGGCTATCCTAACCATTTAATTAATCCTAATAGTACATATGTTTAAATCGTCCATAATTGCCATTGCGCCTTTCTCACAAGCCCTCTTTTTTCCCCCTTGTTTGTTATTTCTTCCTTTGTAAGTACTCTTCAGAGTCCTGTAAATTACTCCTGTTAAGCGATAGGAGTACCTTGCTTTTTATTTCCTCACAGACAGATCAACTATTTTTTGTCCTTCGTGTCAATATCAATTCTGAATACTACCTTGGTGATATTCTTCATCAATAAAGCAACTCCACTTCCTGTTGCTCCTTGTCTATCCTTTCAGAACGTTGCATTCTCTTGGATATTTAACTCCCAAATGTGAGCTTGCTGTCACCACGTTTCAGTAATCCCCACAAGGTCGTACCTGTTCGTCTCCATTTGTCACTTCACTCAAATATCTGTATTGGTGATCATAAACAAAAGCTTGGGTAGTTCCTACTTGGAGTACTGTGATCAGATGTGGGCAGCTCACCTTGGGCAGGGTATATCGAACTTGCGGGGAGAAAAATATACACACGTGCATTAATCAAAACTCGCCATCTCACTGTTCAAATCCCATATGCCCATCCATTGGACAAGAGCCTTGTCATTGTAAGTGGGCATCTCAATACTTCCTCAATGTTATGAAGTTCAGACACATTGAAAGTGTACAGCATAGATAAATGGCAATGTTTTCTTAACTTCATGGATCAGGCTTTTTAGGAAAGCACATTGAAATTCTGCCCTGTTTTCCTGCGAATTTGAAACGTTATGTTCCGTCAGATGTGCTGTAAATCTTCAAGGTATCACAAGGAAAAGACAGGGTATTCAGAGATAGAACATCTCCACATGTTGGTAACTCTAGAACTACGGGGCATGGTCTGAGGTATCGGAGTACCCAATTCTGGGTAGATAATAGAAAGTGTAACTACAGACAAAACGTGGTAGATGTTTGCAACTCAATTGCCCAATGAAAGTGAATCGAACATAGAGCAATACAGCGCAGAACAGGCCCTTTGGCCCACGATGTTGTGCTGATCTGTGAACAAATCTAAGTCGATCCCCCTACACTAACCCATTATCATCCATATGGTTATCCAAGGTCTGTTTAAATGCACCTAATGTAGCTGAAGTTACTACATTGGTAGGCTGGGCATTCCACGTCCTTCGCACTCTCTGAGTAAATAACCTACCTGTGACATCTATCTTAAATCTATCACCCCTCAATTTGCAGCTATGCCCTCTCGTACAAGCAGACACCATCATTCTAGGGAAACGACTCTACCGTCCATCCTATCTAACTCTTGTATGTCTGTATTAAATCCCCTCTTAGCCTTCTTCTCTCCAAAGAGAAAAGACCCAAGTCCCTCAGCCTTTCCCCATAAGACCTTCCCTCCAGACCAGACAACATCCTGGTAAATCTCCTATGCATATTTTCCAATGCCTCCACGTCCTTCCTGTAATGGGGCGACAGAACTGTGTATAATATTTCAAGTGAGACCGCACTAGCGTTTCGTACAGTTGCAGTATAACCATCACGGCTCCAGAACGCAATCCATCTACCAATAAAACCTAACACACCGTATGCCTTCTTTACAGCACTATCAACCAGGATGGCAACTTTCAGGGATCTATGTACTTGTACACGAAGGCCCCTCTGCACATCCACAGAACCAAGAATCTTTCCATTTTTCCC
>NW_025212704.1:23975-28097 GCF_004010195.1 Chiloscyllium plagiosum | reverse complement strand
GTCAGTGAGATACAGTGAGAGTAACCGTGACCAGTATTGAAAGGAAGGACCAGTGAGATATACTGAGACTGATACTAAGAGATAGTGTGATACAATAAGAGTAACAGTGAGCGTCAGTGAGATACAGTGTGAGTAACAGTGCGATACAGTGAGAGTAATAATGAAGAACAGTGAGTGTGAGACTTTCTGGACCATTCCAGAGGGCAGTTTAGAGTCAGTCACATTGCTGTGGGCCTGGAGTCACATGTAGACCAGACCAGGGAAGGATGGCAGATTTCCTTCTCTCATGAGCAGCAATGAACCGGATGTTTTATGGTAATATAATTATTGACGATGGTCACATGGTCTCCACTGGTTCAGGTTTTAATTTCAGATTTTTTTTAATAGAAATTTTTTTGAAAATTTAACATATTTTTACAAGTTTACAAAATAAAAATAAACCAAAGTATATACATTGATATACAATTAAATCTAAATTAAAACAAAGTTTAACAAAAGAAAAATACCAAGAGAAAAAAAAAACTCAATCAACTACTAATCTAACCTACAACTAACCAGAGTGTATAATTAAGTCTCTTACATTATTCAAATAAGAGAAAAAACCCGACAGATAACACAGAAATTGGGTAGTGAGATACATGCTCAGAATGTATTAACATCAAATTGTGACAAAACCCGTATTCGTGCGGGATTTCTCTCCCAAGGGGCCCCGGACCAGCCAGGTTCACCATCTCATTTAAATAAAGGCCCTTGTTAGGATGGCCAAAATATCTGAAAAATATTTATATAATTCAAGAAGGGCTGCCATATTTCAAGGGGAATACATTCCGTGATTAATCTGTGCCAATTCGAAAGTCTCGGGGTGCTCTCAGCCACCCAGTTCATAAAAATAATTTTCCTTGCACAGAAAGAGAGAATAGAAAATAATCTCTTCCTGTGTATATCCAGGGACGGTAAGTTCCAAAAGCCCAAAAGGAGAGATAATTTCCGTTCCTAAAATTTCTGTCAGGGGACTTGCTACTTTAGTCCAATATCTATGGATCTTATGACAGGTCCATAAGCAATGTACAAGAGTGCCCACCTCTATTTTACATTTGGGACACATTGGAGATGCTCCTGCCTTAAATTTTGCCAATCGAACCGGTGCTATATGGGCCCTATGAAGTATCTTCAGCTGGATAGCCTGGGTTCTGTTGCAGATGGTGATTCTTCTGGCGTTTTCCCAAATGTCATTCCACGCTTCTATAGAGATTTCCAGCCCCAAATGCTGATGCCATGTTTTAAGCAGATTGTCCATATCTCCCGAACCTTCATTACGTAATAAATGATAAATAGTGCTGACGGAAGATACCCCCATTGGCCATAGCACTCTACATTCTCGATCTGATTTATAAAGATTATCTAATAACATAGTCTTCTTCTGTATGTAGTCTCGAATTTGGAAGTATCGAAAGAGGTCTCCATTAGGTAATCCAAATTTCTGACGTAGCTGTTCAAAAGACATCAGGACCCCATCCTTAAATAGATCCCCTAGACATGAGATACCCCTGGATGTCTAGAGTTTAAAAGTGGCATCTGTAAACCCCGGTTGGAATCCCCATGCTCCCACTATCGGTGCATAGGGGGATGTTTTATGTGAATTACCCTCATTTTGCCGCATTATATTCCAAGCCTTAATTGTGTTTAGTATTATAGGGTTTTTACAGTGATCTGTAAAAACCCTAAATACATTAATACACTAAATGTATTAATAACTTGGATTAGGCGAGGCACGGACATCAGAGGATCACTGAGGAATAGAAGAACATCATCTGCATAAAGGGTAATTTTATGTTTACCTGTACCAATCCTCGGGGCCGTTATATTAGGATCAGCTCGTATAGCTTCTGTAGTGGTTCAATTATTAGTGTAAATAACAATGTGAGAGAGGACATCCCTGACGGCAGCCCCTACCCACACTGAAGCTATCCGAACCTAATCCATTGGTAACCACAACTTCTTTGGGATCACTATACAGTATTGAGACTCATTTGGTAAACACCTTTCCAGCGCCAAACCTTTCCAATGTGTAAATCAAATATGACCATTCAATCCTATCAAATGCCTTTTCCGCGTCTAATGAGACTACTACTCCTGGTATCTTTCCCTGATGGCAGGCTTGAATCACATTCAAAACCCTTCTAACATTATTGGATGATCTACGGCCCTTAATAAACCCCATCTGATCCTCCTTTATGATATGTGGCAATACCCTTTGTAGCCTCAATGCTAACGTTTTAGAGAGGATTTTAAAATCTACATTTAGCAAGGATATTGGTCTGTATGACGCGCAATCTTCTGGATCCTTTCTTTTTTTAAGGATAGGAGAGATATTCGCCTCTTTCAGCGAAGGCGGGAGACAGCCCTGACTGTATGAATAGTTATACATGTCCATAAGTGGACCAGTCAATATTCCTGTAAATTCTTTATAGAATTCAGCTTGAAAACCATCTGGGCCAGGTGTCTTACCGCTCTGAAGATGTCTAATTGCATCAAGTATTTCTTGGATTGTTAGGGGAACAGTCAAGACTGATACCAGTTCCGGAGTTAGGCCCGGAAAGGTCAGGTTTTTTAAAAATGATTGCATCCACCTAGTCCTGTCTTTGCAATCCTGCGATTTATATAAATCAGAATAAAATTTTCTAAAGGTTGCGTTAATCCTTTTATGATCATGAGGCAGAATACCCGCACTTTCCTTGATAGACGTGATAGTTTGAGGGGCCTTCTTTATCTTTGCAAGAAATGCTAAGTATCTACCTGGTTTGTCGCCATATTCATATAACCTTTGTTTTGCAAATAATATTTCCCTCTTAGCCGTTTGGGTAAGCGTAGTGTTTAGAGCTGTCCTAAAGGCTGTAATCCTTTGCAATTTATTAATAGAAGGTCTGTCAGCATATGCTGTTTCAGCCGCTTTTAAGCGAGCTTCAAGCAGACGCTGTTGTTCTCCCTTTAATTTTTTCTGGGTCGCTGAGCATGAGATGATCAAACCTCGCGTGTAAGCTTTGATGGTCTCCCACATCATTGATGGGTTGCTAGCTGTACCTGAATTAATTTCTAAAAAAGTTTTAAATTCTTGAGAGAAGTACTTTACAAATTTACTGTCTTTCATCAGGAAGGGGTCCATACGCCAAAGCCGAGGGGATGTCCCATTGTTCCATGCCTTGATTTCCATATATACAGCAGCGTGATCGGAAAGTGCTATACTACCTATTTTACAGGATGATAAGGAATTTTTAAAAATCGAGGGGGCAAAAAACATATCGATTCTGGTATGGCATTTATGTGGATTGGAGTAAAAAGAAAAATCTCTGTCCTCTGGATGAAGACATCTCCATACATCTACTAATCCTAATTCTTTGTTCAAATCCACCAATTGTCTGGATCTGGGGGATACTCCCACAGTACTCTTGGGAATCCTATCTATTTCCGGATCCATAATACAATTAAAGTCTCCCCCTATAATTTTATGACGAGCACCGGGAGCCATCAATTTTGAGAAGGCTTCCGTTATAAATTTAAAAGCGTGTGCCGGAGAGCAGACAAATTTAAGATCCCATATTCCTCTCCATTTATAAGGGCTTTAATCAGAATATATCGTCCAGATTCGTCTTTTATCTGATTTAGGATTTTGAAAGGGAAATTCTTCCGAATAAGAATAACTGCTCCCCTGCTTTTTGAGCTGAAAGAAAAAAAGGCCTGATCAAATCCACCCTGTCGTAATTACAAGTGTTCTTTATCCAATAAGTGTGTCTCCTGTAGGAGAGCTATATCAACCCTTTCTTTCATGAGATTTGATAATATTTTCTTCCTTTTGACTGGTGAATTACTCCCCTTGACATTCCAGGTGCACCATTAAACCGACTGATTAACCATAATCGTCTGGGCAAATCCGAGACCCCTCGGGAGGGGAAACCCTATCCAGAACATCCCGAGCAAAGAGCATATAAAATTCACAAAAATAAAGGCTCTCTAATACACTCACAACAGTATAATAAAAAACTATTTCGAAATAAAAAAAATATAAAACGTATTTAAATGGAGATTTTCCCCCTTGTTCCCAGGGGGTGTCACTTCCTTTCCAAA
>NW_025212704.1:17596-23080 GCF_004010195.1 Chiloscyllium plagiosum | reverse complement strand
AAAATAGGATAAGGTAACCACCTCCCCCCACCAACATTAACTAGACCCCCCGGCCTGTATAAATATATATATATATAATTAAATAAAAGGGGTAGAAAATCGTTAAGTAGAGATCAAATAAACAAATCCCTCTCCCCACCCCCCAAGATAATATTAAACAGTAAGGTTAAAAAAAAAGAGATTAATATATTAAAAAAAAGGGAGGGGGGGATATAAACCAAAGGGGGGGAAAAGCAAACCAACATCCATTATCTCTTACAGTTTATCTAAGAGAGTCCAAGAATTCCTTAGCCTTTTCTGGCGATCCGAAGTTATACACAGATCCTTCATGGTTAAAGCGTAGCGTCGCTGGGTAGCGTAAGGAGGACTGAATATTTATGTCCCTTAAACACTTCTTTGCCTCGTCGAATGCCTTCCTCTTTCGGACCAGAGCTGGGGAAAAGTCCTGGAATAACATGATCCTAGATCCTTTATAGATCATAGCTTGGAAATCTTTTCCGAGATTTCTAGAGGCTTCTAGGATTATCTGCCTCTCCTTATAGCTCTGCAGCTGGAACAGGACAGGGCAGGGGCGCTGGTTCGAGCCGGGCCCGCGTATTGCGACCCGGTAGGCCCATTCCACCCTTACCTGGCCTGATCCAGCCTCCAGATTTAAAAGCTGTGGCAGCCACTGCTGGAGGAACACTGTAAGCTGGCCTTCCTCTTCCCGTTCGGGAAGGCCCAGCAAACAAATACTTTTTCGACGACCTCGATTCTCGAGGTGGTCAATGTGATTCTCTAAGGTCTGGACTCGCTGTTCGAGAGTCCGGACCCGATCCACGGCCGATTCTGCTATGATCTCGGAGGTTGCGGCCTTTAGCTCTGCCCCTCCGACTCAGCGCTCGATTTCTTCGATGTCTCGGCCGTGCTTTTGTAACGCGGCCGAGAGTGAATTCCATCGGCTTCGGGACTCTTCAATGAAAGCATCGATCTTCGCATCGAGTTTAGAGATTATTTCTGCGAGGCTCGCCACCAGCTGGGGAGGGTGGGGGAGGGGTTCCTGCCTGCTGAGAACTGCGGGCTCCTTTCCCCCTAGTCATTTTTACAGGAGACTAGACTGTTTAAATTTAGTATTGAGCAACTAATTACATTAAGTAAAAACTATTTTAAATCATTTGGTGAATGTGGTGGAGGTGGGTGGCCCACTTTGCCCAGGTCTTGAGAGGAGCACTATAGACTCAGACTTGCTGGGTCGCCGCCATCTTGGATACCTCTAATTTCAGATTTTTAATAGATTCAAACATCACAATGTCCATGTTGCTTCAAACCGAGAACATTAGCCCGGCGCTGGGATTACTAGTCCAGGTGTATGTACAGAGATACAAAGGTAGCAACAAGAATTAGTTTTCAGGTACAGACACAGTGACAGGGAACAGTACTGAGATGCATAAAGAGTTACAGGGATTAGTACTGAGGTAGGTAATGAATGATAATTGACCCGAATGGCCTAATGGTGATGTGTTTAGTTCCAACAGTTAAACCAGGCTCCTGTCCTGCTAAGCCTACTCGAGTTGGACTCTGTGCAGAATTGTGCACAGGTGACAGTGACTGTGAAGGAAATAAGAAATGCTGCAGTAATGGATGTGGCCATGTTTGTGTCTCTCCTCGGAAAGGTAAGATCCTTCCATTGACTCGGTCTACACTTCCTGCTGACTCGGGAAAGCAGTTAAACTAATCAAAGACCATTCACACCCCGGTTACACTCTCTTCCACCCACTTCCATCGGGCAGAAGATACAAAAGTTTTAAAACACGTACCAACAGATTGAAGAACTTTTTCTGAGCTATGAATGGCCCTCTCATATATAAAAGGTGATCTTTTTCTGTGCCTTCTCTGTAGCTGTAACACTATATTCTGCATGCTCTTCTATTTTCCTGATGTACTTATGTGAGGTATGGGTTGTCTGAATAGCATGCAAAACAATACTTCGCACTGTATCTTGTTACATGTGACAGCAAGTTGTTGGAGAGAGTCCTGAGGGACAGGATGTACATGTATTTGGAAAGGCAATGACTGATTAGGGATAGTCAGGATGGCTTTGTGTGTGGGAAATCATGTCTCACAAACTTGATTGAGTTTTTTGAAGAATTAACAAAGGATTGATGAGGGCAGAGTGGTGGACGTGATCTATATGGACTTCAGTATGGCATTCGACAAGGTTCCCCATGGGAGACTGGTTAGCAAGGTTAGATCTCATGGAATACAGGGAGAATTGGCCATTTGGATACAGGACTGGCTCAAAGGTAGAAGACAGAGGGTGGTGGTGGAGGGTTGTTTTTCAGACTGGAGGCCTGTGACCAGTGGAGTGCCACAAGGATCGGTGCTGGGTCCACTACTTTTCATCTTCTCTTGAACGGGATCTTGATCAATTGGGCCAATGGGCTGAGAAGTGGCAGATGGAGTTTAATTCAGATAAATGCGAGGTGCTGCATTTTGGGAAAGCAAATCTTTGCAGGACTTGTACACTTAATGGTAAGGTCCTCGGGAGTGTTACTGAACAAAGAGACCTTGGAGTGCTGGTTCGTAGCTCCTTGAAAGTGGAGTCGCAGGTAGATAGGATAGTGAAGGCGGCGTTTGGTATGCTTTCCTTTATTGGTCAGAGTATTGAGTACAGGAGTTGGGAGGTCATGTTGCAGCTATACAGGACACTGGCTAGACCACTGTTGGAATATTGCATGCAATTCTTATCTCCTTCCTATCGGAAAGATGTTGTGAAACTTGAAAGGGTTCAGAAAAAATTTACAAGGATATTGCCAGGGTTGGAGGATTTGAGCTACAGGGAGAGGCTGAACAGGCTGGGGCTGTTTTCCCTGGAGCATCGGAGGCTGAGGGATGACCTTATAGATGTTTATAAGATCATGAGGGGCATGGATAGCATTAGATTAGATTCCCTACAGCGTGGAAACAGGCCCTTCGGCCCAACAAGTCCACACCAACCCCCCAAAGAGTAACCCAGTCAGACCCATTTCCCTCTGATTAATGCACCTATCACTACAGGAGGTTTAGCATGGCCAATTCACCTGACCTGCACATCTTTGGACTGTGGGAAGAAACCGGAGCACCCGGAGGAAACCGCACAGACAATCACCCAAGGCTGGAATTGAACCCAAGTTCCTCGTGCTGTAAGGCAGCAGTGCTAATCACTGAGCCACTGTGGATTGGATAAATAGACAAAGTCCTTTCCCTGGGGTGGCATATCCAGAACTAGAGGGCATAGGCTTAGGGTGTCAGGCGGAAGATATAAAAGGGGACTAAGGGCAACATTTCACACAGAGTGTGGTACGGGTATGGAATGAGCTGCCAGAGGAAGTGGTGGAGGCTGGTACAATTGCAACATTTAAGAGGCATTTGGATGGGTATATGAATAGGAAGGGTTTGGAGGGATATGGGCCGGGTACTGGCAGGTGGGACTAGATATCTGGTCAGCATGGACGGGTTGGGCCGAAGGGTCTGTTTCCACGCTGTACATCTCTATGACTCTGACTCTAAATCAAATCAAATCAAATCCAAAGTTGGGCACAGGGAGAACATCATTGCATTGATGTGATTTGCATCTGAGTAACACTGACTGGTATTGATATACAGTGAAAATAACAGGAATGAGCACTAGGATAGGATTGGAATAATAGGGAGTGTGAGTAAGATAGCGAGAGCAACAGGGACTAGTATTGAGATAGTGAAAATAACAATATCTTACGGTGAGATACAGTGGGAGTAATAGTGAATGGCAATGTGATAGAATGAGAGCAACATTGAGGGTCGGTGAGACAGTGAGAGTAACAGTGAGGGTCAGTGAGATACAGTGAGAGTAACAGTGAGGGTCAGTGAGATACAGTGAGAGTAACAGTGAGGGTCAGTGAAACAGTGAGAGTAACAGTGAGGGTTAGTGAGACAGTGAGAGTAACAGTGAGGGTCAGTGAGACAGTGAGAGTAACAGTGAGGGTCAGTGAAACAGTGAGAGTAACAGTGAGGGTCAGTGAGACAGTGAGAGTAACAGCGAGGGTCAGTGAGACAGTGAGAGTAACAGTGAGGGTCAGGGAGACAGTGAGAGTAACAGTGAGGGTCAGTGAGGGTCAATTGTTGGACCATTTCAGAGGGCAGTTTAGAAGCAGCCACATATACTAAAGTTGCTCTTTCTCTAACGCTAAGTGGTGCAATCTGCTCTATTACCGTGATGTAGTTATGTAAGGCACACTTTGTCTGATAGGACACAAAACAATACTTTTCACTGTTTCTCGGTTTATGTGACAATAATAAAACAAATTAAATCCAAATCTGACAACTGGATAAAGGGGGAATGTCATTGCATTGATGACATTTACAGTGAGATTAACAGGGACTGGTATTGAGATAACTCGCGAGTAGCAGAGAGTGAGATGGAGACTAAGACTAAGAAAGGAAAGGTAGAGAATGTGGGAGCTCTGGATTGGTTTATCCTACCTTCCCCCCCACGTTGAGGGAATGGACCTAAACTATACCCAGACTTTCACCTTTTGTTCACTAACTGTTTTTCCTGCCAGTATTTGGTTGCAGTCTATCTGGCCAGGCTCCACTGAAGTTAGTGATTATTCTCGCTCCAGATTGACAAATCTCATTTTCCATCATCATCCAAAACCTAATGATCCTGGCTCGTTATATCCACTTCTCAGATCCTTACTTGTTCCACTTGACAAGTGCTGGTATACGAAATTCTTCTGAACACCAACTGCCTCACACTGCCTCTTAACATTACCACCATTCCAGCCTACCAAAAGGGTAATAACTTCTGGAAATACCACCTTAGCCACCACAATAAGATTAAGCAATTAAATGTGTGCCCCAAAGGCTGGTGGGAGAGAAATGGGTTTGCATTCATGGGACAGTACTGGGGAAGAAGGGACCTGTTCCGATGGGAGAGTCTTCATCTGGATCATGCTGGGACCAGTCCTAGCAATTCGCATAACTAAGGCTGTAGACAGGGCTTTAAACTAAAGGGTGGGGGGCAGTTTGGGGAAGAGGCAGAGGCCTCAGTTCTCAGGGAAATCAGAAAACCCAAATTAAAGGAGGAGGTAAGACTGCAGAACTCAGGAGACCTGATTTGGAGATGCCGGTGTTGGACTGGGGTGTACAAAGTTAAAAATCATACAACACCAGGTTATAGTCCAACAGGTTTAATTGGAAGCACTAGCTTTCGGAGCGACGCTCCTTCATCAGGTGATAGTGGAGGGCTCGATCGTAACACAGAGTTTATGGCAAAAATTTGCAGTGTGATGTAATTGAAATTATACATTGAAAAATTGATTGTCTGTTAAGCCTTTCATCTGTTAGAATACAGTGATAGTTTCACTTCTTTCATGTGTAAATCACAAAACTGTTTTTGCTATAAATTCTGTGTTACAATCGAGCCCTCCACAATCACCTGATGAAGGAGCGTCGCTCCGAAAGCTAGTGTGCTTCCAATTAAAC
>NW_025212704.1:0-17169 GCF_004010195.1 Chiloscyllium plagiosum | reverse complement strand
AGCTTTCGGAGCGACGTTCCTTCATCAGGTGATAGTGGAGGGCTCAATCCTAACACACATGCAACTTTAAAAAAAGGGTTTTGTGATTTACACATGAAAGAAGTGAAACTATCACTGTATTCTAACAGATGAAAGGCTTAACAGACAATCAATTTTTCAATGTATAATTTCAGTTACATCACACTGCAAATTTTTGCTATAAATTCTGTGTTACGATTGAGCCCTCCACTATCACCTGATGAAGGAGCGTCGCTCCAAAAGCTAGTGTGCTTCCAATTAAACCTGTTGGACTATAACCTGGTGTTGTGTGATTTTGAACTTAGGAGAGGTTGTTAAAATCTCCAGCACAGACACAAATAGGACAGTGTATGGAAAAGGTTAGCAATCAAACTTCAAGCACATTGGATAAACAAATGACAATGACAATTCCCCAGGGCAGAATTGACGGGTACGAGGGGTCATAGTTTGGAGATATTAGGAGGAAGGTATAAAGGAGACGTCAGAGGTAGGTTCTTTACGCAGAGAGTTGTGAATGCATGGAATGCTTTGCCAGCGATGGTGGTGGAAGCAAAGTAATTGGGGACATTTAAGCAACTGCTGGACATGCACTTGGAGAGCAGTGAGTTGAGGGGGGCATAGGTTAAATGATTATATTTTACATTAGGCCCACAACAGCGTGGGCCTAAGGGCCTGGTCTGTGCTGTACTTTTCTATGTTCTATGTTCTATGAGAAGAGGGACAGTTAATACAGGACTGTAGGCGTTACATCTGAATGCATACAGTATAAGGAATTCAGTAAATAAGCTTGTGGCGCAGATTGAGATTGGTAGGTATCACAGAGACACGGCTGCAAGGGATATGAATATTCAAGGATATACATCCTATCAAAAAGACAGACAGGTGGGCAGAGAGGGTGGGGTTGCCTCATTAGTAAGAAATGAAATTAAATCAAAAGTAAGAAACAAAGTAGTGTCAGATGGTGTAGAATCTGTGTGGGTAGAATTGAGGAAACGCAAAGGTTAAAACATCCATAGTTGGAGTTATGTACAGACTTCCAAATATGGTCAGGAGCTGGGGGACAACATACACTATGAGATAGAAAAGGTGTGTAGGAAAGGCAAGGTTACAGTGATCATGAGGGATTTCAATATGCAGGTGGACCGGGAATATCAGGTTGGCAGTGGATTGCAAGAAAAGGAATTTGTGGAACGTCTATGAGATGGTTTTCTGGAGCAGCTTGTGGTGGAGACCACGAGGGAACAGGTAATGACTGAGGAACTGAGTAATTATTTTGTATCAGTCTTCCCAATGGAAGACACAAATAATATCCCAAAAATTCAAGAGAGTGAGGGGGCAGAGCTGAGTATGGTGGTCATCATCAAGGAGAAGGTGCTAGGAAAACTGAATGATCTGGAGGTGAATAAATCACTTGGACGAGATGGACTAGGGGAGATGCCAAAGTTCTAGGGGAGATAGCTGAAGAGATGGTGGAGGTGTTACTGGTGATCTCTTAGGAATCACTAGAATCAGGGAGGGTCCCAGAGGACTGAAAAATCACTAATGTGACACCCCAGTTTAAAAAGGGAGTAAGGTAAGCGGGAGAATTGGGTTGAGAAACTTATCAGCCAGGATTGAATGGTGGGCTGAATGGCCTAATTTCTGCTCCTATGTCATATGGTCTTTTGGTCTATATATGGAAATCCCCCATTCTAACCAGTCTATAGTCTCCTTACAGATTTGGTCCTCTCCATCCTCCCTGAATGCCGGACCACATTCCTCCTCCTATCTACATCGTTGATATTGATGTAGACTGCTCACCCTTTCCTTGAAGAGGTTCATGCAGTTGTTCTGTGATATCCTTGAGTCTGGCCCCTGGGAAGCAGTTCACCTGCTGGCTCTCTCTGTTCCTCTAACCAACAAATCCCCGATCATTCTCTCACTCCCCTTCCTTCCATCTTGTACAGCTGTGTCTTACCTGTCGCTGTGGGCTTGGCTCTGCTTGGCCTCCTCCAATGACCTTCCACCTGCTTCTTACAGCAAGCTGTGCATACTTAATGTGTATTTCACACAGAATATTAAGGATTCACAGAGATCTACACAGAGTGTACAAGGGATTATTATCAAGGGAACAAAAAGTACAAATATGGTATAAAGGACACAGAGAGTAATAGGGACACTGAATTTATTCTGCACCTGTGTCTTGCCATCTTTCTTGACAAACCTATCATCATCACTCTATATTACCTTCTCCTTCCCATGTTTATCAGGTTTCCCCCTGTGTGTGTCAATACTATTCACCTTCCCCATTCCCTGTCATGGCCAGTGCCATCTTCTCACCACTCTCTGTGTAAAGAGCTTCCTTTTGAATGGCCAACTGGATTTCTTGGGGATCAGCTTATGTGGACAACTCTTCCCCTCCATGAGGAACCGTTCTCTCTGTATCTTCTCGATCAAAACCGGTCATTTTAAAATGTCCGCTGGACATGGTAATAGAGACCCATCCTATCAATCCTTTCGTGATGCGTAAGCCTGAAATCATTTATAAATTTTCTGTCCACCCTTAAGATCTTTTTATACAATGATGACTGGAACTGCACACTGTCTTCAATGGTGCAGGCAAATCAAGTTCTTTTTGTTACTTTTCAAATTCCAGCCTCTGGAAATAAAACCAAACTGATATTTTCTTCTTATGGCTACACTAACGTTTGGCACACCCTTTAGTGATTGGTCTATTTGTTTTCTGCTATTATTTACTTTTGTCCTTCACTTGGATTTAGCACCTCACAAGAACCCTCAATCCCTAATTCATCCATGCTGACCAGAGATTCTAAATTAATCTAGTCCCATTTTCCAGCACTGGGCCCATATCCCTCTATATCCTTCCTATTCATATACCCATCCAGATACCTTTTAAATGCTGTAATTGTATCAGCCTCCACCACTTCCTCCAACAACTTATTCCATATACACACCAACCTCTGCATGAAAAAACATTATCTCTTGGGTCCTTTTGAAATCTTTCCCCTCTCATCTTAAATCTATGCCCTCTAGTTTTGGACTCACCTACCCCAGGGAAAAAGATCTATCCATGCCCCTCATGATTTTATAAACCTCTATAAGGTCACCCCTCAGCATCTAACACCCCAGGGAAAACAGCCCCAGCCTGTTCAACCTCTCGCTATCGCTCAAATCCTCCAACCCGGCCACATCCTTGTAAATATTTTCTACACCTTCTCAAGTTTAACAATATCCTTCCTGTAGCAGGGTGACCAGAACTGTACGCAGTATTCTAAAAGTGACCTAAACAATGTCCTGTACAGCTGCAACATGACCTCCCAACTCCTGTACTCACTGTCCTGACCAATCACTAAACCACTTGTCTACCTGTGATTCCACTCTCAAGGAGCTGTGCACCTTACTCATTAAGGGCCTGAGATCAAGCACTCAGGGAATGGAAGTGAGCTAGACAGTGATTTTATTACTTTGCTTGTTCATGGGATGTGGTCATCACTGGCTGGGCCAGCATTTATTGCCCATCCCTAGTTGCCCTGCAGAAGGAGCTGGTGAGCTGTATTGTTGTATGAGTGCAATTCTGGGGGTGGGGAGGGGTGAGGAGGGAGGGGGTGCTGTCAGTACTCCCATGGTGCTGGCAGGGAAGGAATTCCAGGGTTTTGATCTAGCCACACTGACAGCACGATGCAAGTGGATTTGCAGAAATTTATTTCTGAGTGTGAGTGATTTACTGCAGTATCTCCAGGAGCACCGAGATTGACAGCAATGTACACAGAGAACAACAAAGACTAGTTTAGAGTTATAACAGATTGCAGGGCTCTGGGTCACAGAGGAATGTCGATTCGTTTGTGAATAGATCATAAAAGGTTAGTACATAGCGACAGCAAGGAATTAGCAAAGCTCATAAAATGTTCTTGTTATCATTAAAGTATTTTGATAACATTAATGTTATCAAACACAAAAGGAGGCAAACTTAAAAGGAGGGATGATATTCTTCAGTTGCCTGGGTTGGAGGGTTTGAACTATAGGGAGAGGCTGAATAGGCTGGGGCTGTTTTCCCTGGACCATTGGAGGCTGAGGGATAGGATGTTCAGAGAGTTAGATAGGGTAGACAGAGAGGTTTTTCCTCGAATGGTGATGGCTAGCACAAGCGGACATAGCTTTAAATTGAAGGGTCATATATATGGGTCAGATGTCAGAGGTAGTTTCTTTACTCAGAGAGTAGTAAGGGCGTGGGACAGCCTGCCTACAACAGTAGTGGACTTGGTCGAAGGGCATTTAAATGGTTCATTGGATAAACATGTGGATGAAAATGGAATAGTGCAGGATAGATAGGCTTCGGATTAGTTTAACAGGTCAGTGCAGCATCGAGGGCTGAGGGCCTGTACTGCGCTGTCATGTTCTATGCTCTATGTTCTGAATAGGCAAGGTCTTTTCCCTGGGGTGGGGGACTCCAGAACTAGAGGGCATAGGTTTAGGGTGAGAGGGGAAAGATATAAAAGAGACCTAAGAGGCAACATTTTCCCCCAGAGGGTGGTATGTGTATGAAATGAGCTGCCAGAGGATGTGGTGGAGGCTGGTACAATTGCAACATTTAAAAGGCATCTGGATGGGTATATGAATAGGAAGGGTTTGGAGGGATATGGGCCGGGTGCTGACAGGTGGGACTAGATTGGGTTGGGATATCTGGTTAGCATGGTTGAGTTGGACTGAAGGGTCTGTTTCCATGCCGTACATCTCTATGACTCTATGACTCTAGTTCAACAGAACTCCAGAGAGATCATATTAATTATGCAGTTGCATTTAGGGAGTACCAATCTTCTTATGTAAAGAAGGATGTAAATACAAGGTTTACTAAACTAACACCTGGAGGTGAGTGTGGAGGAGTTGGGGGTTGCGCCCGGTCCATTAACAGGGGGCACAAATGATTAGTAGGAGGATTAGGGGTACATGAGTAAAGATTTTTCACCCGGAGAACGATGGGTGTCTGGAATTCACCACCCAGTTTGGGTGTGGAGGTGAAAAGCTTCAATCACATGGATGAGGAACATGGATCTGCACAGACTAGGTCCTGGAACGTAAGATTAAAATCGGCATCTCGTTTATCCAACTAGCACAGACATGATGGGCTAAGTGGCCTCTAACTGTGCTGTAACTTCACTATAGTGTTATGGGTTTATAGTAGAGACAACTGGATTGAAACACATTCGATCCTGAGGGGTCTTTACAAAGAAGACATGGAGACAGAGTTTTGTCCTATGGGAGAAACCAGTCCTGAGGATCATGTTTAAACAGAAGGGGATGATGCCTTTTTAAGACAGAGATGAGGGGAATTCTTGTTCCCGTGGAAAGTTGTGGGCCTTTGGAACCTGAAAAGGGGCTGGAAGTAGAGTGCTTGAATATTTTTAGGGCAGATGCAAATATATCAATGATAAGCAAAGGAGGTGAAAGGTTATCGGGAGTAAGCAGAAATGTGAAATAATCAGATCGGCCGTGATCTTACTGAATAACTGAGCAGGTTGAAGGGGCTGAATGGCCTACTCCTGTTCTTAATTTGTATAATCAAATGCCTGTATATAAACAGTAACAGGGGTTAGTACTCAAGTACAGTCATTGAGTCACACAGCACAGAAACAGTGGGTGGGCATCACTCTAATCTCAGCACAGAAACAGTGGGTGGGAACCACTCTAATCTCAGCACAGAAACAGTGGGTGGGCATCACTCTAAACTCAGCACAGAAACAGTGGGTGGGCACCACTCTAATCTCAGCACAGAAACAGACCCTTCGGTCCAACTAGTCTATGCCAATCATGTTCCCCAAGTTAATCTAGTCTCACTTTCCTGCATTTGGCCCAATCCCTCTAAATGTTTCCTGTTCATGTACCTGTCCAAATGTCTTATAAATGTTGTAAACTCTACCAGCATCTATGACTTCCTGTGGCAGTTCATTCCACACACGAAACATGTGTGAAAATATTGCCCCTGGGTCCCTTTTAAATCTTTCTCCTCCCCCCTTAAAAATATGCCCTCTAGCTTTCAACTCCCAACCCTCATAAAGGCAATTAATATTAAGCAGATGCAGAGTAATTGGGATTTGTATCGTCATTCACAGAGAATAGAAGGGACACAAAGAGTGCCGGGATCACACAGGGGATATCAGACCAGTAACCCCAAGGATTATTTTGATATTTGACAAACATTTCCAGCCCTAACTGTGATGTGTTTCATTCCTTCAGGAAAACCAGGGTCTTGTCCTCAGAAAAGTGTCGGTGTCCGTCTGTGTGGGGAAATATGTGCAGTCGACAGTGACTGCCCAGGGAATCAGAAATGCTGTGAGAATGGATGTGGCCATTCATGCATCACTCCCAAGAAAGGTACAGTACAACAGCTAGATACCCAGAGAATATCACTGTATTGATGGGATTGGTACTGGGAGTGGCAGTGACTGGAAATGAGATACAGTGAGAGTATATGGAACTGTCACTGAGATAGTGAGAGTAACAAACAGTTGGACAGGGAGAAATGTGGATTGACAAAGGACATCTCTTGCCTTATGAATATGCAAACTACCACCTGCCTTGAGGAAACGAGACATCAACAATTACCGATGTGGATGTCAGAGCGGATACCTGGCAACTTCAGATCGCCACTTACTTCTCAAGACCTCCTGCTTCCCAGAGTCCATGTAGGGCACTGACTGCATGCACCCCACACCCACCAAAGGTGGAGTCACACCTGTGCCAGTATGGCACAGCTCTGACCCACATACAGTACACACTACAGTGCCCCTGTATGATTGTGGGGCACACCAACCCCTTGCTACAAGAACATGTTCCACACTGTACCAAGTACCCAGCATCGTAAGGCTGCTCACTTATTCTCTTCGTGCTCACTCTCTTTAATGCCCAAAGCTTTTTGCAGTCTGCCCTCCTCAGGCAGAGATACCAGGCTCACTGTATTTCTGTACTGCCTTGTCATTTATTACAGACACAAAGCCAGTTCATCATCCTCAGTCAAGGTAAGGGAGATAGCTTTCAGACTGAGGGTCCTGCACAGTAAGCCAAGGGCAGTCTCTGATACGAGTGCAGAGGATGTTTTTTTAGACGCAGTCAGTCAGAGTCAGGGTGGTCTCCACATAAGGGGTGAGAGTTTAGTGCCAGGCAGCTCACTGGCTGAAGTAGCTCTTCCTGCCCCATTTGGGGACTGTTGAGTGAACGGGAGGTATTAAGAGAGATGGAAGGGGCTGACAGAGTTGAAAGTGTGGCTGCAGCTGGAGGAGATGGACTGAGATGTTCTTAGCGAGTGAGTAGGCCATGTAGCATTGGCATTGTGGGACAGTGGAGAGGGTGAGAGGGAGGGGCTACATGCATCAAAAGGAGGGGTAGAGCATGAGTCTTGATGGGAGGAAGATATGATAGACCAGCCTCTCCCTATCTACTTTACCCAATTCGCTCATGATTTTGGATACCTCGATCAGATCTCCTCTCAGCGTTCTTCTCTCCGAGGAGATCAGTCCCAACTTCTCCAGTTTATCCTCATCACTGAAGTTTCTCATCCCTCCAGCAGCCATCCCAGTAAATCCCGGCTGCACTCTCTTCAAAGCATTCCCAACTTTGCTATAATGTGGTGCCCACAACTGCACACAATATTCCAGCTGAGGTCTGGCAGGAATCTTGTACAAATTCAACATTACTTCCTTGCTCTTGCACTCCTTTTAGCATTCGAGGAGAAAGTGAGGTCTGCAGATGCTGGAGATCAAAGTTGAAACTTTATTGCTGGAACAGCACAGCAGGTCAGGCAGCATCCAGGGAACAGGAGATTCGACGTTTCGGGTACAGGCCCTTCTTCAGGAGAAGGGCCTGTACCCGAAACGTCGAATCCCCTGTTCCCTGGATGCTGCCTGACCTGCTGTGCTGTTCCAGCAATAAAGTTTCAACTCCTTTTAGCATTCCCCTCACTCTGTCCTGCTCACTTCCAAGTTTAGTGTCATCTGCAAGCTCCGTAATTTACCTTGCACCCCAAAATCCGGACCACCAAATGAACATCAGGAAAAGAAAGCATCCCAATACTGAACCTTAGGAAAGTCCACTACAAACCTTCCTCCAATCTTAAAACTATTCATTGACCATCTGATTCTAAAGTCATAACCGGACTCAAAATGTTTGTTTCTGTTTTCCCTCTACAGCTGCTGCCTGACTTACTGAGTTTCTACAACATTCTATATTTGTTTAATTGATTATCACTCATCCAATTTTGTATCAACATTGCTACTATCCCTTTTATACCTTTCCTCATAAGATTATTGTGTGCCACAGTATCATTGCCTTCTAGAAGTCCATGTATACCACATCAATAGTGTTACCCTTATTGAGCCTTTCTGTTACTTCTTCAAAGAATCTCTAGCAAATTAGTTAAACATGAATTTCCCCTTTAGAAATCCATGCCAATTTAACATGGCCAATCCAACTAACCATCTTTGACACTGTGGGAGGAAACCAGACCACGCAGAGGAAACCCATGCAGACATGGGGAGAATGTGCACACTCCACACAGACAGTGGCCCGAGGCTGGAATTGAATCGGGGACCCTGGCACTGTGAGGCAGCAGTGCTAACCACTGAGCCATCATGCTGCTGTGAATAATTATTTGTAGAAGGTTCCTCACCATTGAAGTTAAAGTGATCAGTCTGCAACTGCTGGGATTATCCTTACAAATTTAACAGACAAAGACCATACATCCTCCAGTCTCCTAGCACTTCCCAGGAATCCAGGGAAGACTGAAATATTATAACTACTGCCTCTGCGCTTTCTACCCTGCCTTCCTTCAAAATCCCCGGACACATCCCATCTGGTCCAGATGTCTTATCAATTTATGCCAGATTTCTTCTGATTAATTTTGAATCCTTCTGGTGAAAGAGTGTCCTCCTCTGTCAGGCAGCATCTTCAATTTTTTTAAAGACAGATGTAAAATATTCATTTAACACGTTGGACATGCCTCTTCGTCCATGTGTAAATCCTCTGATTGGCCCCATTCCTTCTATAAGCACCATCTTCAAGTCCTGGAGCTCTACAGCATGGAAATAAACTCTTCGGTCCAACACGTCCATGCTGACCATGTAACTTAAATTAATCCAGACCCCATTTGCCAACAGTTGGCCCATTTCCCTGTAAACCTTCCTTCTCATGTACCCATCCAGATGCCTTTTAATTGCTGTCATTGTACCAGCCTCCACCACTTCCTCTGACAGCTCATTCCATACACGTACCACCCTCTGTGTGAAAAAGTTGTCCCTTAGGTCCCTTTTAAATTTTTCCCTCTCACCTTAAACCTATTCCTTCTATTTTTTGACTGCCTCTTCTTAGGGAAAAGACATTGGCTATTCATCCTATCCATGCCCCTCATGATTTTATAAGCATCTATGAGGTCACCTTTCAGCCTCTGACATCCAGGGAAAATAGCCCCAGCCTATTCAGTCTGTCCTTATAGATCAATGATTTGGAGGAGCTGGTGTTGGACTGTGGAATTCAAAGTTACAAATCACACAACACCAGGTTATAGTCCAACAGGTTTATTTGGAAGCACTAGCTTTCAGAGCGCTGCTCCTTCATCAGGTCATTGTAAAGCAGGGCCATAAGACACTGAAATTCTAGCAAAAGATTACATGCAACTGAAATGATATATTGGACAAACTTAGATTGCTAAGTCCTTTATCTTTTAGAATGGGTTTGCTGGTTTTGGTTCTTTCACATGCACACACATATTACCCCCACACTCACACCCATGCATGCACCCTCTCACAGGCTTATACTCTGTCACACTCACGCAAACACTCTACCAAGCTTACACACACACAAACACACACTTTCACATGTGCACTCACACTCACACACACACACTCACATGCACACACTTAATCTATCTCTCACTCCTGCACACTCATACACATATAAGTCTATGGGGTGCATTTGTATTTGCAGAATTGTAGTTGCAGATATATTCTACTTTGCTCAAAAAAATGCGCAGCCTGCAGGCAGTCAATTCATGTAATATTTTGTAAATTCCACTTTGGAAATAGAACCAGTCTGACTCAAGATTGGGATACAGACAGACTGTAACCTCACATCTTGAAAGCATTGTCTGAGCTGAGATGCCACCTTTTGTTATAAAACCTTAAGTTATCTTGAGAATGTGACTTAAAAGAAGTTCTGGGATTTACATATCAAAGAACTGAAACCAGCAAACCCATTCTAAAAGACCACACAACACCAGGTTATAGTCCAACAGGTTTAATTGGAAGCACTAGCTTTCGGAGCGTCGCTCCTTCATCAGGTGGCTCATCAACCACCTTCATCAACCACCCGATGAAGGAGCGACGCTCCGAAAGCTAGTGCTTCCAAATAAACCTGTTGGACAATAACCTGGTGTTGTGTGATTTTTAACTTTGTCCTATTGCTGAAACCCTCCAACCCTGGCAACATCCTTGTAAATCTTTTCTGAACCCTTGCAAGTTTCACAACATCATTCCTATTCCCCAGGGACCAGAATTGAACACAGTATTCCAAAAGTGGCCTCACCAATGTCCTGGCTGGCTGCAACATGACCTTCCAACTCTTGCTGTGTACATACCAACAGAAACCAGTGGGATTCCCCTTTATGTTAGCTTGTGTTGTGATCTCAGATATGATCACTGCATCATGTAATTAGTAGAGACCAGGAACCTTTATTATTAAAATAGGAGAAGTGTGAGTTCCAGGGAAGTTACAAAGAGAATAAAGCCACAAGAGGCCATGGTTTGAACACAACAATACTTTATAAATTAGAACAGTAATATAATCCACAGTACATATTCATCATCTTTCAAATACTCAGAATTAACTGGTAAAAAATGGGCAATAGTGATTCAACCTCCTACAGCACACATCATATACAAGTATGATCAATCCTATGGGTTTCTCAGCAATTCCTTCTTTAGATGTTATGACACAATGTGGTCATCAAATCTCATTGAACTTCACAAGGGAATGCAATTCTTTACTTCTGCTGATCTGGCCTTGAAATTCTCTCAAGGGTTATTCTGTCATGGGCTGCCTCAATAACTGTTCCTATTCTGATCATACTCCTTTTCTGGATCCTTGCTCCCCCAGATTCCGAATACTGTGCTCCAGTACTCACTCACAGGTAGAACTCCTGCTTTCTGTTGACACCCAACTTTACCAAGCGAGTACTTCCCTCTGGGCATTTCCGGAGCTGTAATCTTGTTCCGTTGCATCAAGCAAATGCCGTTTGTGGCTTTTCAACCACCCCTCCATTCTCTCAGTTGCAGTGAGGTAATAGGGAAAGGACCGCCGGTGTGGTGATGTCTGGTCATCAATGAGATCCTGTCTACTACCATGGGAATTCAATTCCCAAATTGAGAATTAAAAGCTAGTTTAACAATGACCATGAAACACTGTTGATTGCAAAAACCATCTGGTTTACTAATATCCTTTAGGGAGGGAAATCTGTCATTCTTACCTGGTTTGGCCTACTTGGAGAGATGGCCATTTCTCAGACCAGAGACAAGTTTGAAAATGGTGTTCTCCAGGGGTTAATGTTGGGACCCTAGCCTTCTCTGATTTATATAAAGGATTTGGAGTTGGGTTTTGAGGGTAACATGTCTAAATTAGCAGATGATAAAAGCGAGGGAGAGTAGTGGATGATGCTGACTGACTTCAGAGAGACATTAACGAGTTGTTCAAATGAGCAGGTATCCGGCAGATGAATTTCAATTTAGAGAAACGTGAAGTAACACATTTTGATAGAAGAAGCATAAGGATACAATATAGGATCAATGGTAAAACTGTGAGGAGAATACAGGAGCAGAGGGACCTCGGGGTTCATGCGCATGATTCTCTGAAGGTGGCCAGGCAAGTTGAAACAATTGTTAAGGCGGCCGATAGGATCCTTGTGTTTAGAAACAGAGGCAGAGAGCGCAAATTCAAAGAAGTGATGCTACACCTCTACAAATGATTGGTTAGACCATATTTGGAGTATTGTATCCAGTCTGAGGCACCTTATTTAAGGAAGATTGTTTAGGCTCTTGAGAGAGGTGCAGGGAAATTTACTAGAACGATACCAAGAGGGAGGGCTTTTAGATATAAAGAATGATTTGAGAAATTGGGCTTATATTCCTTGAAGCAGAAAGGATTAAAAGGTGACCTTATTGAGGTTTTCAAAATTATGAACAATTTTGACATGGTAATGAAGGATATTAGTTGGTAATGACAGTCAAGGGGGGTCACAATTTCAAGATTTTCAGCAAGAGAGCTAGGAGAGAGGTGAAGAGAAATCTCTTTACTCGGAGAGTTGTTCGGATTTGGAGTGCGGTGCTGGGGAGAGGGGTGGAGGAAGATTCCACAGGAGGTTTCAAAAGAGAGTTGGATATATATTTGTGGGTGATGAATTTAGAGGGCTACGTTGTGATTGGGCTGGAGAGTGGGACTAGCTGGCTAGCTCTTTCGGGAGTCTGTACAGATGTGGTGGACTAAATGGCCTCCTTCTGTCCCATGAAATTCTACAATTCTGTATGACTCTTGAACGACAACAATGTGGTTGAACCCCAACCGCCCTCTGACTCTAACCTTAACCTTGTCCAGCTAAACATGCACCAGTTTTATTAAACCCGAGATCACCAAGTTACTGGCTAGTTAGTTATTATTTTCTCCTGCCTCTATTTGTATCCAATTCTGGTGGGCTGGTATATTGAAGGGAAGGCACTATAAGATTGTTCAAGTTTTCCTATCCACTGGCAGGATTGGACGCTTCCCCTTTCCCCTCCTGCCTTTGGGGCGATCTCAACGCGGATCGGGGTTGGTGACTATTCTTCCTGATGTCCAGAAATCAAACAACTAAAAAGCCCACACCTGGATGGCCATTCTCAGGAGAATTTCACCACAAAAGGCCCTCCTTCAGGCAACAGCGCCCCATTTGCTAATGGCTTCACTCAATTGTAATACATGTTAACACTTCACCACAAGCCAGTGGTTAGGCTGAATCCATACAGTCAATGCCCTGTTCATTGAGCTGGCCTCACGTAGTTACCAGTTCACGTCTCCATACAACAAGCTGACTCCTCCAGATAAGTAGATCAGCTCAGCTCCTGAATCTTCATATGCTATCCAACCAGGTACCACCATGATGGACCAAACCAAACCCCCTCAGATTCTATCAAGGAGATAGTCCAGACCCTTGCTTTTTATCTTCTTTAAAGGCAAGTGTAAGGGCCCATGGTCTTTATGCAATTCAGTTGGTCACACCACTAGGCTTCAAGCAAAAGACGCTTTATTCTTATACCACAGTTAAAACACAAAGAAAGAAATAATTGGAATAACTTCAACTCTATTGAAATATGTAACAAAAAATATATTTTTAACTATTACTCATCCACTGTTTCAATATAGCAGCATCGCATAATCACACCCTTGGCAAAGGCATATTCAGCAAAACAGATTTGCCTCACTTGCAATCTCCTCCAGTCCAGGAGAAGGAACACCGACAGAATGAATTTAGCAGCAGAGAGCGAGAACTCAAACTTTTTGCTGCAGCAACAGAGAGAGAGATGTATCTAGCAACTTCAATTCCAAAACCCCTCCACCCCGGCCCCCCACCAACTTCACCAACTGAAAGCAAAACTAAAGCCCTGGCTCTGTGTGAGCCTGACTCCACCCACTCCTGCCTCTTTTGTCTAATATTAAAATAAAAGAAACCCCAAAGCTATTTACCCTGCTTTTCCATGGAGCGGACCTCTCGGCACCAGATTTATAACATCCCTCTTTAAGAGAGCCAGGACAAAACAAATCCCCCTTAAAGGCACATCTCGTTACATCACAGAGACTGGCTGACCAGCACCCGGAGGAAACCCACGCAGACACGGGGAGAATGTACAAACTCCACACAGACAGTCGCCCTGGGACCCTGGTGCTGTGAGGCAGTAGTGCTAACCACTGAGCCACCGTGCCACCCCAAAACAGAGATTACAGAGATAGTAACAGGGCTTGATATATTGAAAGCAATGGGGATTAGTTTGGGATTAAATATTGTGATATATAAAGAGTGACAAGAATTGTTATTGACAGATTGAGGGAGTAACAGTCATTACTATTAAAGTATACAGAGAGTAACGTTATTATTCCTGAGGCAATAGAATAGACAATAGACAATAGGTGCAGGAGTAGGCCATTCTGCCCTTCGAGCCTGCACCGCCATTCAATATAATCATGACTGATCATTCCTAATCAGTATCCTGTTCCTGCCTTATCTCCATAACCCTGGATTCCACTATCTTTGAGAGCTCTATCCAACTCTTTCTTAAAGGAATCCAGAGACTGGGCCTCCACTGCCCTCTGGGGCAGCAGCACCGCCTTCCTAACCTGCAATCTTCTTCCCGACCTCTCCGCCCCCACCCCAGTCTGGCCTATCACCCTCACCTTGACCTCTTTCCACCTATCACATTTCCGACGCCCCTCCCCCAAGTCCCTCCTCCCTACCTTTTATCTTAGCCTGCTGGACAAACTTTCCTCATTCCTGAAGAAGGGTTTATGCCCGAAACGTCGATTCTCCTGTTCCCTGGATGCTGCCTGACCTGCTGCGCTTTTCCAGCAACACATTCCAATCCAGTGAGGGAAGTTGGAAGATTTAAGCTGCTATCTTTTTGACGAGAGCCTACTAAGTGAAGGCCTGTCTGTCCTCTAATGTAGACATAGAAGAGCCAATGGCACTATTTTTAATAAGAGTTATAGATACATAGAAAACACAGTAAGATTTCATGCACAGAAGGTAGTCGTCTGGCACATTATGTCCATACCAGTCGATGAATACCTCGTCACACTAATCCCACTCTCCAAATTTTGATTCCTAAACCCATTGACTGTTCCACCGCATGTTTTAATGTGATTATGGTTTTTGCCTGTATTACCCTTTGAACTCGTGGGTTCCAGAACCTCACCACTGATGAGAAAGTTGTTCCAGGTGTCATAGTCAATATTTTTTCAATAATTAGTACAGCATTTCTTTTTGTGGGAGCTTGCTACATGTAAATTGCCTGCTATGTGTCAACACTGACTGTACTTCCAAAGTACTTTATTGGCTGTAAAGCATTTTGGATCTTTCTGTGGCCATAACAGTTACTATATAAATGCAATTTAATTTTAATAACTCAATAGTTACTCATAGAAATCTAATGTTATATCACTGGGATGCTTTTTTGCCATTATTATGGCAATAATGTTTTTTTCAAATTTAAAAAAAAGTTATGATATTTCAGCTACTTTAATCCCATGTGTATCACTGATGATTTGTATTTACTCTGTGGAAATTTTAATTGAGTAGAAGATTTTACTGCATTTTACTTTCTGATTTGCTGTTTGAGAATACTTCAGTGTAATTGGCTGCCAACTCCCTGCGGTGATATCACTGTTACTGTATGCCTAGTGTTTGTCTTGATCTTGCACATATCAAGAAAGGGAAACTTCATGCCTCAGAGATCACTAGATAGCAGAAAATCCCTTTAATACTTCAAAGTACTCTTTTGGTATGATCCTAGATATTGAATATTGTTAGATATTATTACTGGAGCGAATCATAGATTTACATTTAAATAGTTCCCATTTCTGTCTTTGTTCACTCCTTTCCTCAGCAATATTTTGTGTTTGATTTTGTCTACTTTCTGTGGTTTTATTTACCCTAATGAAGAAGAGCATATCTTCTCAACATCACAACTATTGATCTCACCCTGCTTGGCTGTTGTATGGAACCCCCTACGTGTTAACCCCTTAAAGCCAAATACATAACAATATTGTCAAATTTGATGGAATTTTAATGCATTTACTTTAGGGGAAATTTGGCATGTTAATATGCTGCAGTTTTTCTTATCTGCGATGTTTTGTGTTATGTTGCTGAAAATATTACTGATGAAATACTTAGCAGTTGTAGTAAAATCATGCGTATACTTAGGATGAAGAAGATTATGAGTACCACATATGCTTGGTCCAGTTCTTGTTGGATTCATTTGGATATCAAAGTTGAAACTTTATTGCTGGAACAGCACAGCAGGTCAGGCAGCATCCAGGGAACAGGAGATTCGACGTTTCGGGCACAGGCCCTTCTTCAGGAATGAGCAGAGAGTGTTCAGCAGGAGAAGATAAAAGGTAGGGAGGAGGGACTTGGAGGAGGGGCGTTGGAAATGTGATAGGTGGAAAGAGGTCAAGGTGAGGGTGATAGGTGGGAGTAGGATGGAGGCGGAGAGGTCAAGAAGAAGACATTTCCAACTCCCCTCCTCCAAGTCCCTCCTCCCTACCTTTTATCTTCTCCTGCTGAACACTCTCTGCTCATTCCTGAAGAAGGGCCTGTGCCCGAAACGTCGAATCTCCTGTTCCCTGGATGCTGCCTGACCTGCTGTGCTGTTCCAGCAATAAAGTTTCAACTTTGATCTCCAGCATCTGCAGACCTCACTTTCTCCCCAGAGCAGAGTGGGAATGGTCAGTGTGTCTGTAGCAGAGTGGGAGTGGCCAGTGTGGCCGGAGCGGAGTGGGAATGGTCAATGTGCTCATAACATGTACAGTTGTGCCCGCAGTGGAGCAGGAACAGTTGGGGGACTCGGCTGTAGTGTGAGCCCTGGCGTACCACATCTGGAAGCCCCTTGCATTGATGTATCGCTGGCCCCTCATAGAAAGAGTGTAATGCTTGTCTTTTTAACTTTTTTTGTTTTATAGTTTATACTGTGAATAACTGTAGGGTAATCTAACTTTTTTCTTTATTTCTCTATTTTGTATCTCACATTTGAACCTTGGTACTTTATACTGACGATGGTGTCATGCAGGATGGCACTGTACTCCTGTGCTTGTCTACTTGCTGAAATGTGACACTAAATCAAATTCTAATTCTAAACTCTAAATTCCAAATTGAGCTCTAACATGGATCATGGGGTTTTCCCAGTATACTGGTCAAATCTCTTACCTCACCCACCCCTGCATGCATTCCCTACACTCCAAAAAAAAACCATTAGCTGAAATTGATAGATCTCATTTGCAGTTTTGAGCATTGGTTGAGTCTTTTTCTGATGAAAAATTAATTAATTGAACAATTAATTAACTTGATCTCAAAAATTTCCACAGAGCAGC
>NW_025212703.1:25916-28088 GCF_004010195.1 Chiloscyllium plagiosum | reverse complement strand
CAGCAAAATATCTCGTGTGATCGAAGAGGGCTGGAAAGAACACTCTGTCCAGTGAATATCATAGACCGCAAACTCTGTTACCATGTTAAACTCAGGGAGGTAAACCTTCTCAACCCACCGCGAGCTTGACGTCATTTGAACACTGAACTTTTTGATCTGGAGTCAGACGCGCAAAAAGCCAACAGCCACACTCTTTCTGTTGTACTCGATTCAGGGAAGTTATCGTTCTGCGATAATTTTACTTTATGTTCAGCAACAGAGGTCAAATATTAATGTCTGTTCTGTCTCGTTCGCTGTTACTCTGTCTCTCCTCCTCTTCAGTCTCTCTGTTGTATTTCTCTCTGACTCCGTCATTCGTCAATTCTTCAATGCATTGCAACAACTCCGTTCAAATTGGCCTTTGACCTTCTGCTTCATGGATTCAGCTCTAAACCTATCTCTGGGGAGACGGATTCGTCACAGAGTGGATTCAGGACAGAGACAACGAGAGAAAAACGAATCTGCGTGGAATTAAAAAAAGCTGACGGTGTTCCATTCCCATTTTCCTGTTATTTTCCAGGCGCAGAATTACGTTGTATGTATCCACACATAAAGTCTTATCCTGGTGACATGGAGGCGTTTGCATTGGTTGGGATCAGGTTGTCCTCATATCTGCACAATACACGTCTCAGCTGGTATTTCGGTAAAGTAATACTGGTAGAGGACAATTGATGTTTCAATAACTGAAGTCTGAAGATTGAACTTGCTAACACCCAGGTTTCAGAATATTACAGGTTTTTTTTTTACACCTTAGACTCGGTGGTGCATTTAGTCAGCACGCTTGGATGGTCACCAAAATATTACTGAATTACTATGGCACTTGAAGTAAGCATTCAAGGTGCATCTTCCGAAGCACTTCTACATGCTGCGTTTCTTCGATGTTTGAGAACTCACTTGTACAAGCAGCAGCGGATAGGTGATGATTTGTCAACTTTAACTCTGTGACATACATTTTGTTATTGCAGCGGAGACAGTCTTACATCTTCGATTAACACATCCAATCGATCAGTGATCAGTGACAGAAGGTTGTGATTATGAGTGAGGCAGGTAGAGGAAACCACAGGGAAGTAATGAAGGTGTCTCAGCCATTCGGCCACTACAACGGTTTTGAGATAATTGATCCCTGTGTTGATGAGAATGCTGGCTGTGTGGATGATGAGCGAAAAGAGGATAGAAATGTGGTCATTCAAGAGGTGGGAGAATAGACAAATGTCGGTATAATCGGGGATGGTAGCTGCCAGGAAATAACACTGTACCCTATTGCCAGATTCAAGAGTTCCAAAAGCTGTAATACCGTCTTAGTTTTCATTTTCAGGATTCTCATCTGGGCTACAGATGAGCTTGGAGAGGGAGAGGAATGATCAAGATGTTGATTTAGGTGGGAAGAGAAAATAATTTCTGCTGATGGAAATAAGGTTGGTGCTAAATTAGAAAACATACACAAAAGGAATAATCTCTGGATTACTACCTGGTCCATAATGAATTGGTACAAGGTCAGCAAGATTTAAGAGGAAACTGTGTGATTGAAATGCTGGTGTGGGAGAAATGCATACTATTTCTTGGATTTTGGGGTCAGAACTGGCAAAGGATTTTAATGTCCCATGTCTCCACTTGAATGATGCTGGTGCCAAAGTGCTTAGAAAGTCTGATAACTGGGGTCTGTCGATAGGCCTTTAAACGAAATTTTGGGAGTTGGTTTCAGTTGCAAAGAAAATTGTGGACAAAAGTAAAGGAATCGGGATTCTGCAGAGCTTAAAGTTTGCACATCAAAAGGTGGAAACTAGAGAAATCTGAGTTCATCCCTTGTGGTTGGAGGGTTCCTAGGCGGAATCTGAGTTCATCCCTTGTGGTTGGTGGGTTCCTAGGCGGAAGATGAGGCGCTCTTCCTCCAGCCGTCGTGTTGCTGTAGTCTGGCGATGGAGGAGTCCAAGGACCTGCATATCCTTGGTGGAGTGTGAGGGGGAGTTGAAGTGTTGAGCCACGGGGTGGTTGGGTTGGTTGGTCCGGGTGTCCCAGAGGTGTTCTCTGAAAAGTTCTGCAAGTAGGCGGCCTGTCTCACCAATATAGAGGAGGCCACATCGGGTGCAGCGGATGCAATAAATGATGTGTGTGGAGGTGCAGGTGAATTTGTGG
>NW_025212703.1:16462-25650 GCF_004010195.1 Chiloscyllium plagiosum | reverse complement strand
TCTCCAGCATCTGCAGTCCTCATTTTCTCCTAGCAGGCAAGGGGACATCTCTGAGAAGAGGAGCAGTCCCCCGCCAGGAGTGAGAGTGTTTCACATAAATAGCCACAGTGTACGAAACAAGTCAACATCCTTGAAATTGCCAGGTATGTAATTGTGCTTATCACAAAGAGAAGGCTGGAAGGGATTGTGAGACGACAATCTGTCAAACGGACACAGTTGATGACATTTGTTCATTCGTTGCACTTCCACAAATGTAATCGATGGTGTTTTTCACTTCCAATGCGGACTCCTCCACATCAACAGACAGGACGCCAACTTGCGTATCATTGCAGGGAATATCTCTGGGCTGCCTGCCGCAACCCTACCAGCGTGTAGCTGAACACTTTTACTCCCCCTGCCACTTCACTAGGACATGCAGGTTCTGGGCCTCCTCCATCGTCAACCCCTAACCACGTGAAGCCTGGAGGAGTGGAGCCTCATTGTCCGCCTTGACACCATGCAAATCCATAGAATTAAAGTGCATTTCACCTGATGCTACAATTCCCTTACACCACCATATGCAAGTCCCAAGTCTCCAAATCGACACAGCGCTCTTGGTCTGTCCAGCATCTTTCCAATATATCCGCACCACCCTCATCTCCAAATCAACGCCTTCTCCATACCTTTGTCTCCCTGTTGCATTCTCAGCAACAGTGCACCAGACCCAAACGCGCCCCTTTATCCCTCAGTTCCCTGTCAAAAAGCTGCATTCCTGATGAAGGACGTATGCCTGACACGTCAATTATCCTGCTCGTCGGGTATTGCCTGACCTGCTGTGCTTTCCAGATAATTGTGTGTTTGAAAGACTGGTGAGGGAGAAACGTGTGATATTTCATTTGATTGTGTGGTCAGAGGTGGCGAAGGATTGAACTGTCCAATGCGACAGTCTCTACCTGAATGATGCTGGGGCCAAAGTCCTTGGAATTTCTGATAAAAGGGATCCGTCGATAGGACTTTAAAATAAATCATATGAGTTGATTTCAGTTGTATGGGATAATTGTGTGAAAAGTTGAAGAAGTGAAGGACCTCCCGGATCTGTGGTCCTCACTTTACGCCAATGTTTGCAAAGGACAACACAGAAAAGGTAGTCACTGTGGTTGACACATCCGGAGTGATGTGTGTACCAAGATAAACAGGAAAGCCGGTCTTCGGCATCCATACTGAGTCTGGCTCCACTTGGCTCAACGACACCTTGCATAAACTACCAATGTGTTTCAATTTTCGAGATGTCCCATCCTTTCTTGGCTCAGGCCGATTGCCCATCCGGAAACTGCAGGTGACACTACTGATGTGGGTCTTTAACATTCAGGGAAGTCATTCTGATGCTCTTCTTTATTGGTCAGAGATTGGACTATCAGATTTGGGAGGAAGTAAATTCGGCCACGTTTTGGAATATTGTGTGCAATTGTGGTCTCCCTCCTCTGGAATGCATGTGGAAAAATTCAAAGAGTTCAGAAAAGATTCAGAAGGATGTTGAGAGGATTAGAGTATTGGAGCTACAGGAAGAGGCTGAATCGGATGTGGCTGTTTTCGCTGAAGCGTCGGAGTTTGAGGGATGAACTTATAGATGTTTATAAAATCATGAGGTGCGTGGATAGAATAAATGGATAAGTTCTTGTCCGTGGAGTGGAGCTTGTCCTGAACTAGAGGCCACAGATTTCTGACAAAATAGGGAAAATTAAAAAGTGATACAAGGTGCAACGATTTCACTCATAGCGTGGTGCGTGCACGAAATGAACTTTCAGAGGAACTGTAGCAGTCTGGTAGAATTACGCCACTTAAAAATTTAAAAATCGCACAACACCAGGTTATAGACCGTCAGATGTACGTGGATGCACCTGCGTTCGGACCGCTGCTTATTCATCAGGTATTTGTGAAGGACAAGCTTGAATGACAGAGCACGTGCGTCCAAATAAACCTGTTGGATGATAACCTGGTGTTGCGTGATGTTTCACTTTGTACACACCAGTCCCACACCAGAAACTCCAAACCATTAATAAAGTCATCTGGATAGGTCTATCAATAGGAAGTGTTCAGATGAATATGAGCCAAGTGATTACAAATTGGACTGTATTAGATTAGGAGAATTTGTCGCCATGTGAAATTTGGTCCGAAGGACAGGCTCTGTTGTGTTCACCTCTATGATTGATCCACTGCTTCATTCTACTGCTAATGCTCAGGCAATATTTCATCCTGATGACTGCAAATCTTAAGCATTCACAGGCCATGGCACAGAGGGGACTAAATCTTAATTATTATACAACCAGGGAAGATCTCCATTGATATCACCATGGGTACGATCTCCCATCTTTCTGCACATGATTCCTTCATCTCTGTTGCAACTTACTTGAAATAGTGCAGTATTTATTTCATGAGAACCCCACATTACAAGTGTTCTGCTGCAGCACAGTGGTTACAATGTTGCTCTTGTTAGTCTGGGATCGTGGGTTTTGTGCCTCCCTGATATACGTGTGAATTTTTGTACAACTGCCGCATCCAACACAAAAAGGAGCGCTTTGCTGCAAACTCATGCTGCTGTTGAAGTCAGAAATGGAACAGATAAACCAAGCAGGTCAAATCCTAGTTCCTGGATTTGATCACTCCTGAGACGTCTGTCACTCTCGGGGAATGTGTCTACATGATTCTCTTTGTCGGGGAAAATGAGGCTCTCAGTTCCCCGAGGGCGCACAAACACATTTTTCCAATCTCAGGCAAAAGCAGATATTGCTGGAAGACATGATTCCGAGAAAGGGTCAGCGAACCCATAACGTTAGCTTTGATTTCTCCTCACAGATGCTGCCAGAACTGGTGAGATTTTTCAGCAAGTTCTGCTTTTGTTTCCCATCACCAACTTTAGTACAATTTGTTGTATCTTTTGTGTTTAAAATGGCCCAGGGAAAATATTATTGAAATGACCACATGGAACGGCAGAAAACTCAAGTATACAGGCCAACTGCTGGAAACCGGGATGATGGGCCTCTATCAGTGGTGTTGTAAAAACTCGATGACTGCATCACTTTGTAGGAGAAACCTACCTACAGTGAATAATAAAAAAGCCTAAAGTTGTTTCCTTAAGTAACGATGGTGCCTCAATTGCCTCCATCCCTGGTGGCACAGTGTGAAGGATTTGGCTCTTCTACCAGCCTGAAAAGTGTGGTACTGGAAAACTACAGCAGGCCAGGCAGCATCCGAGGAGCAGGAGAATCTAACTAGGAGAAAGTGAGGACTCCAGCATCTGCGGTCCTCACTTTCGCCTAGCTTCTACCAGCCTGGCCAGGTGCCAATTCCAGGTCCGAAAATACGGAATGATTGTTCCTGACAGGATCAACTGCAAAAGATTAGCAGGTCTGACGAAAATCAATATCTCGGAACAGTTAATGTCACCAAGACCATCGGTTCTCCCCGAGAAAGAAAGTAATTTTGCAGAGTATCTCTGTTCAGTCGGACAGTTCATGCTTCATTCTCCTGATTTGGCTTCCCTAAAAGTTCTTAAATATTTACAAATCTGAGATTGCGTTCTTGTGTTTGTTTCCTTTTAACTCCCAGAAGCTGCAATGATTGGGTTGGTGGGTTTGTGAAATTAAAGGTGTCCATGAGCAGCGGTTGTGGCTGTTTCAGCTTCCAACCCTCTGACAGCGTTGTGAGATTGACTCTGGTCTTACCAGGAACATTGGCTGATGTGAGGCAATGAAAGGATTCTTCTTCCTGTAGATCAGCAATTCAAGTCACATCTTGGCTTTAGTACAATAAGGAAGACGAGTTTGGAAGGATAAAGAAGCTGGAAAGTGCACTCAATCCAACCAAGAGATAAGCCTTTTCTGCCTCTGGTCTTGTACATACCAAATTCCCACGTGCTGCAGATTTCTGATGTTTACGCGGATATGTGTTGCAATGGCAATATTCACAACGTGAAAAATCATGAAAGATAATCGCAGTCACTGTTTCATTACAATAATCTCCACTTTGTGACGCAGTGCATTTCAGTGATGAAGGAAAGATACTTGGCATCACGTGCTGGCTTTAGAGTCGTCCTCTGCACTGTTGGAACTTCCCACCGATTTTTTCTCCGTCATGGCGCGATTTCACGACTTTAAATAATGGACCCTTGGTGTCAGCGAGAAACCTCTGCTTGCTTCTAGCCATGGATATTTAATCGGATAGGTTGAAAGATGCCTTTACAGATATCGCCCCTTAACCGCAGCTCAGCGCCTCAAAACGAGCCCCTGTCAACATCAGCCTGTTCTGTTCTCCCCTGCCGTACGTCTGCTGCATAACAAACATTAGATTATCCCAGCTCCGCTTTCTTCACCTTGAAAAACAGCGGTATAGAACTACCTGATTGGAAGCTTGGAGAGAGAAACATTGCTGCTGGAGGTGGTTCGGAAGTGAATAACAGGCGAAAGAATGTGTGCATGTCACGTCGCAAGGGTTCCTGTCAGCATTACTGAGGTTCCCTGTTTTGCAGTAAGTGTTTGCATCTCCCAGCCAGGGAGTTTACAACTCTTAGCCAGGGAATGAAGATTCATTTCTCTTCTTGTGAATTATCTGTATGGAAGCAAATTCCTGGTTAGATACAGAACACCCACTCCCACCCCTCCAGAATCAGCCCAGTGACTGATCGCATTCATCTGGAAGGACAGTGGCAGCTTATACACGGAAAAAACTACCAGATCAAATGTCCTTCCAATCACCACACCGTTCTGCAATGGAAATTTGTCGCTGTTCCTTCAGCGTTGCCAGATCAAAATTCTGATAACCCCTCCCTCGAGGTTTCATGACAGTACCTCCCTGCAAAGGATTTCAAGTGTTCAGCAAATTAACTCATCCTCTACCCCAGCTCTGGCGAAAGATGGGCATTGAATTATATTCCACTGAGTGTCATTCATTTTCCCGGAATCCGTTGCTAAATGTTGCAGTTTCTAACCGGGAGCCTGGAGCCAATGTGTAAACATTTGGGAACGGAAGTGCAGAAGTGAAATAAATGTGAAAGGCAATGATAACTGGGAGTACTGAGGCAGGAAGTGAGTGTGGAGCTATGGTACAAGGGTCTGTGTCGGTGCTGATGGGTCAGACTTTGCTGCCCACATTTATACTGGCACACATCATGCCTGGTCAATTCACCACAATGACCCTGCTCCTGTTGGCGTGAGGTTCTCTGTGTGTGTGTGTTCACGCAGTTAATGGGCCCCGACAGGATGAACGCGTCCTGATTGTCCCGTTCGTTGAAACAATAAAACTGATGCAAGAGCAGTTGAAATCTTTCTGTGCACTTTAGTGGATAATGTTCTGCTGTGAGCTGTCTGTTTCTACTAAAGCAGGATTGAATGCAACTCTCACTGAACAGCATTGATACAAACAAATCTCGGAGTTCCACAGATCGAGTTGTTAAGGGATTGCTCATATGGATGGGAAAGTCTGCCGGTGTGGCCGCGGTGTCTTTGTTGGTTAAAGCCCTGCCTAAGAAACAAGGACATCCGACCTTCTGCTCCCGCTAGTGCCTGTCTGGGTCGACGTCTCCTTTTTCAAACTTCTCGCGCATGCTGTGTTACTATTTCAACATACAGAACGTGACAACTCAATCTGTTGCCTTTGGTGTTACTCCCTCCGACTGTTTTGTCCCCATCAGTTAATGCTGTTTTCAGCAGAGTCAAATTAGAATTTCATTCCTCTGTTTCACAGGAACTTTTAATTCTCTTCCTCTCTTATTCCCACTATCCTCCCTTATTCCCACTACTTCATTCCAAGTTTGGTACGAATACCAAAATGAGTGTGGAGGCACTGCAGACTGGCCAGGGAATATTATGGCAATAGCACAGACCGCACAAGCTGATCATCCTCATTTTCTGCTGTCAATATTCGTTCAGTACACACCAACAGTAAATATATTATTGTAATCGTATAAATGTGATGATCTTTTTCCCTTGATGGATTATTACTTCAGTGTAAAATTCGAAAATCACATAATGTTTTGAGGAAATAAATGTTTCCTTCCTTCAGGCATAAGAGACTGACACATTATCCAACGAATGTGAGCCCAGACATACACACTCCAGCCAGGGTGAGTAGAAATCCTCTCAGCAGCTCCATTCTCGCACTGTCTCTGAAGGTCATACTTGTAGAGCAGAAATAGGAAATGAATGATATGGACAGACAGAGAATCTGCAATATGAACGAGGGTGAGGTAGATTCACAGAGACAAAGAGACATAAACAGAGACATATTGAGTAAGATATTGAACGAACAAATTCTCCATTGAACGTGGTTGTCAATTGACAGAAAGGAAAATAAAAGAACAATTGAAGCACAGCCTTTCATAAGCTCCCAGCAACGCAAGCAGCAATCGAGCCAACAAAGTAACTTTTCATTGCAAATGTGACTGCTGTCAGCTCATGATAAATTGTTATTAAATATGATAACTCCACAGATAAAACTATTCATTTCCCTGGTCTTATAATATTGAAATACGCAACTACACTGGTTCTGGACGTAGGTTTGCTGGTTGAGCCCGAAGGTACATTTTCAGATGTTTCATCAGCGTACTCGGTGAAATCTTCACTGAGCCTCAGGACGAAGCACTGCTGATAATTCCTGCTTTCTATTTATACGTTTGGGGTTTTTTTTGGTTTTCCTGCGGCGATGTCATTTGCAGTGGTGATGTCATTTCCTGTTTTTTTTCTCAGGGGTTGATAAATGGTGTCCAACTCAATGTTTTTGTTGATAGTGTTCCGTTTGGAATATCATGCTTGAGGTATTCTCGTTCGTGTCTCTGTTTGGCATGTCTAAGGATGGATGCGTTGTCCCAGTCGAAGTGGTATATTTCTTTACCTGTATCGAAGGACACTATTGAGAGGGGATCATGTCGATTCGTGGCATGTTGATGTAAAAGTATCCTGGTGGATAGTTTCTGCCTGTTTGACCAATGCAATGTTTGTTACAGTTCTTACATGCTATTTTTTAGATGACAGTAGTTCTGCTTGTTCTCTGTATTAGTTCTTCCAATTTCATGACCTGCTGTATTAGTGTATTTGTGAGTTTGTGGGCTTCCGTATTGGAGGAGAAAGTGAGGACTGCAGAGGCTGGAGATCAGAGCTGAAAATCAGAGCTCATACCCGAAACGTCGATTCTCCTGCTCCTTGGATGCTGCTTGACCTGCTGCGCTTTTCCAGCAACACATTTTCAGGGCTTACATATTGGCCAAGTACCAACACCAAAGACTAAAACACTTAGCAGAAGACTCATGTCACTCCATCCACTTCACCCAAGAATTCTTGAAGACCATCAAATACACAAACAATAAACAGGACGAAATAATGGTCTCCTTTGATGTAACAGTCCAGTTCATGTCAATCAATATCAACCTTGCCAATGAAACACTGATTACACTGTAAGAAGACCCAGAGACATTTACACCAAACGCCATCAACTTCATCAGCAAGGACAGAATCATCAAGCTAGTGGACCTATGCCTTACCACCCACTTCAACGTCAACAAAAAAAACCTACAGACAAACCAACGGAACACCCATGGCATCTCCAACATCAGGTTTATTAGCAGGGGCAGTAATGCAGAGACATGAACCAACAGCTCTGCCAACCATCCATCCCAAACTTTTGGTCAGCTACGTGGATGACACCTTTGTCACCATTCAACCGAAAAAAATCAGAGGAAATCTTCAAGACCATCAATAATACCCGTTCTGGGATAGCACTCATTAAAGAGGAGGAAAGCATCAACAGACTGAATGAACACAGTACGCCGATTTTTCAGAAACAAACCCAAACAAGCAGACCAAACGTGTCCAGATTCCCTCGCCACTCTCCTCGAAATAAAAGACATCTCGGAAATGACTGCCAGACGACTAAACCCATTGGCATCTGCTTGCCCACAAATCCACCAACACACCAAAACAGCAGCTAATAGAGTCATAGAGTTATAGCGATGCAGAGCATGGAAACAGACCTTGTGGTACAACCTGTCCATACCCATCCAAATGCCTTTTACAGTGTTGCAATTGTTCCAGCCCCGAGCACTTTATCTGGCATCTTTTCCATACATGTACCATCCTCTGTGTGGAAATACTGTCCCTTAGGTCTCTTTTATACCTTTCCTGGCTCACTCTACACCAAGTCCTTTAGTTCTGGAGTCCCGCACACCAGGAAAAAGTCTTTGCCCATTTAACCTATCCATCCCCCTAATAATTTTGTAAACCACTTTATGGTCACCCCTCAGCCTCCGCAGCTTCAGGGAAAACAGCCCCAGCCCGTTCAGCCTCTCCCTATAGCTTAAATCCTCCCTCCCTGGCAACATCCTTGTAAATCTTTTCTGAACAGCAAAGTTACAAAACATCTTTCTGATAGCAAGGCGACCCGAATTGCATGCAACATTTTAACAGTGGCCTAACCAATGTCCTGTGCAGCCACGACATGAACTCCTAACTGCTGTACTCAATACTCTGAACAATAAGGGAACGCATAAGAAACGCCGTTTTCACCATCATATCTACATGCGACTCCACTTTCAAGTAGCTATGAACCTGCACTCCAAGGTGCCTTTTTTTCAGCAACACTCCCTAGGACCTTAACAAGATTTGCTTTCACAAAATGCAGCACCATGAATTTATCTGAATTAAATACCATCTGCCACTTCTCAGCTCATTGGCCCATCTGATCAAGATCCTGTTGTAATCTGAGGTCACATAGAACATAGAACATAGAACAATACAGCACACAACAGGCTCTTCGGCCCACGATGTTGTGCCGAACATTTGTTCTAGCTTAAGCACCCATCCATGTACCTATCCAATTGCCGCTTAAAGGTCACCCAAGATTCTGACTCTACCACTCCCACAGGCAGCGCATTCCATGCCCCCACCACTCTCTGGATAAAGAACCCACCCCTGACATCTCCCCTATACCTTCCACCCTTCACCTTAAATTTACGTCCCCTTGTAACACTCTGTTGTACCCGGGGAAAAAATTTCTGACTGTCTACTCTATCTATTCCCCTAATCATCTTATAAACCTCTATCAAGTCACCCCTCATCCTTCACCATTCCAATGAGAAAAGGCCTAGCACTCTCAACCTATCCTCGTACGACCTATTCTCCATTCCAGGCAACATCCTAGTAAATCTTCTCTGCACCCTCTCC
>NW_025212703.1:13236-15810 GCF_004010195.1 Chiloscyllium plagiosum | reverse complement strand
AATACCCTTTCCATTACTTTGCCTACCACCGAAGTAAGACTAACTGGCCTGTAATTCCCGGGGTTATCCCTATTCCCTTTTTTGAACAGGGGCACAACATTCGCCACTCTCCAGTCCCCTGGTACCACCTCCGCATTCTTCACTGTCTACTACACCTCCAATTTTGGTGTCTTCTGCAAAAGTACTAACTATACCTCTGATGGTCGCATCCAAATGATTTATATAAATGATAAAACGTAACGGCCCCATCACCGATGCTTGTGGCTTTCCACTGGTCACAGGCTTCCAATCTGGAGACAACCCTGCACCACCACCCTCTTTCTTCTACCTTTGAGGCAGTTCTTTAACCAACTGGCAAGTTCTCCCTGGATGTCGTGAGATCTAACCTTGCTAATCAGTGTACGATGGGGAACATTGTCGAACACCTTACTGAAGTCCACATGGATCACATCTACCTCTTTGTTCTCATCAATCCTCTTTGTTATTTCTTCAAAATACTCAATCAGTTTTCAAAACATGATTTCCCACACACAAAGCCATGTTGACTATTACAAATTAGTCCTTGCCTTTCCAAATACATGTACATCCTGTGTCTCAGGAATCCCTTCAACAACTTGCCCAGCACGGACGGACAGGCGAGCTGGACTATAGTTCCCTGGCTTGACCTTACCACCCTTCTTAAACAGTGGCACCAAGTTAGCCGACATCCAGTGTTCCGGCACCTTACCTGTGACTATCGATGATGCAAGTATCTCAACAAGAGTCCCAGCAATCACTTCTCGAGCTTCCCAAGGAGTTCTCGGATACACCTCATCATAAATTATTAATTAATGAGCTTGAACGTCCCTATTTAGACAACAGCAAATCTAAAGTCATTTCCAAAATAGCATGCATAAACTGTAACAAATATTACATTGGACAAACAGGCAGAGCACTATGCACCAGGATACATGAAAATCAGCAGGCCAAAAACCGACATGACCCTCTCTCAGTCGTATCGTTCATTGCAGATAAGGAAGGACACCACTTCGACTGGGAAAAGACATCCATCCTAAGATAAGGCAGACAGAGACAAGCACGAGAATTCTGAGAAACCCAAACATTTAAATAGAAAGCAGGAATCATCAGCAGTGTTTCGTCCAAACGCTCACTGACGATGCTGCGTAGTATCGTAATGAAACGTACGAAAATGAACGTTTCTGCTAATCGAGCAAACCTATATCCAGATCCACTGTAGTTACGTATGTCTTTATTATAATGGCGGGAAAATGATTAGTTTTATCGGGGGTATCAGCAAATTTATCAAAATGTCTCATTAGATGTCAACAGTCACGTTTCCAAATGTAAAAGTACATTTTTGGCTCTTTTACTGCTTCCGTTGCTGTGGGCTTGTGAAAGGCTGTTCTTAAATGGTGAGATTTTCTCTTTCTCTTTCTGTCAATTGGCAACCATGTTAAATGGAGAATTGGTTCTTTCAATATCTACCTCAATCTCCCCTGTTTGTCTTTCTTTGTCTCTATGAATCCACCTCCCCTCTTTCATAATCTCCTCGTCTCTGTCCTCCATATCCTTCATTTCCCATTTCTGCTCAACGACAAGTCTGACATGCAGAAACAAGTGAAAGTGTAGCTGCTGAGAGGCTTTCTACTCCCCCTGGCTGGAATGTGCAGATCTGGGTTCACATATACCGGATAATGTGTCTGCCACTTCAGCCTGAGAGAAGATAACATTTGTTCCCTCAAAACGTCATAAAGTTATCGAATTCTAAATAGAATTCATAATCCACCAGGAATAAGAAATATCACGACATTTTTGAATTACAATAATGTCTTGGTGTTTAATGACTGAAGTTGACAGCAGATAATGAGGGTATTCAGCTCGTGTAGTCTTTGCCTTTGCCACAATATTCCTCAGCTCGACTGCAGTATCTCCACACTCACCCCGTTATTCACACCAAACTTGTAATGAAGTAGTGAGAATAAAGGTGGAGGAGAAGCGAAAGCTCCTGTGGAACACAGGAATGAAGTTCGAATTTGAATTTGCTGAAAACAGCATTTACTGATGGTGCAAACCAGTCAGGGGGAGTTACAGCAAATGGCAAGAGGTTGAGTTGTCACATTCGAGATGTTCAATCAATAACGCAGCATGAGCGAGAAGTTTGATCAAGGAGCCGTTGACGCAAACAGGCACCATCCGGAGTAGAACGTTGAATGTCCTTGTTTGTTAGGCAAATGCTTTAATCAACAAAGCCACGGCGGCTCATCACTGGCTCTTTCCTGTTCACATGAGCAATCGCTAAACCAGTAAATTGAAGATTTGTTTGGGTCAATGCTGTTCAGTGGAATTGTAATGAATTCCCGCTTTAAAAAAACTGAGAACTCACAGCTGAACATTCTCAACTAAAGCGCACAGAAAGAGAAAATATGCTCTTGCATTGGTTTCACCTGTTTCAACCAACGGGATCATGAGAATGCGTTCGTGCTCTCCAGGCCTATTAATAGCATCAAGAAACAGAGAAAAAAAACCTCACGCCAAGAGGAGCATTGTCATTGTGGTAAATTGACTCGGAGAAGT
>NW_025212703.1:0-11358 GCF_004010195.1 Chiloscyllium plagiosum | reverse complement strand
ATCTCATCTTCCTCTTTTACTGAAGCTGAGATGAAATTTGTACTGCTGATCTTCAGGACGGTGAATCCTTTCACTGCCTCACATCAGCAAACGTTCCCGAGAATACCAGAGTCAATGTCACAGCGCTGTCAGTGGAGTGAAAGCTGAAATAGTTCAAACCGCCACACATGGACACCTCCAATTTGGCAAACCCACCGACCAATCACTGCAGCTCCTGGAGAGGGAAAGGAAACAAACACCAAAACGCAATCGCAGCTTTGTGGATCTTTAAGAACCCTTTGGGAAGCGGGATCCGGCGAATGAAGCATGAACTGTCTGAGTGAACAGAGTCTGTCTGTAAACTTGCCCCTTCTTTACGAGGGAGCTCTGATGAGTTCGAGATACTGATTCCCTGCTCTGCTTTTGCAGTTATGACCGTCAGGAGCAATAAATCTGAATTTCGGACCTGGATTCGGAACTAGGGCAACACACTGTACCACCAGGGATGGAGGCAAGAGAACCTTCATCGTTAGTTAATGAAACACCTCTTGCCTGTGTGATTATTCATTGGAGATAAGTTTTTCCTGCAAAATGGTGGAGCCATCGAGTTTTTACAACACTGATTAAGGCACATTATCCTGGTTTCCAGCACTTGGCCTGTATACTTGAGTGCTCTGTCGTTTGAAGTGGTCATTTCATTCATGTTTTCTCTGGAACATTTTGAATTCAAATTTGATACAGGAACTAAAGGTAGAAGTTTCTGAAAAAGCTCATTAGTTCTCACAGCATCTGTGAGGAGATATCAGAGCTAAGGTTCTTCGGTTGGTGACCCTTCCTCAGAACCAATTCTTCCAGCCACATCTGCTTTTGTCTGAGATTGACAAAATGTGTTCATGCGCCCTCGGTGAATTCAGCCTCATTTTCACCGACAGAAAGAATCATAAAAACACATTCGCCAGAGAGTGACAGAGGCCTCAGGGGTGACCAAATCCAAGAAGGAGGATTTGACCTGCTTGGCTTATTTGTCCCATTTCAGACTTCAACAGCAGAATCTGTTTGCAGCAAACGAGCTCATTTGGATGTCGGATGAGGCAGTTGTTTCAAAGTTCACATGTGCCTCAGGGAGGCGCAAACTCACAATCCCAGGCTAACAAAAGCAATGGTATACCTACTGTGCTAAACAGCACACCTGTAAGGTGTAGGCCTAATGAACTAAATGCTGCAGTATGATGGATTCCTGAATAGCCTGTGTATTTCAAATACTTTGGAACAAAGCTAAAGGAATCATGTACAGATTGATAGGAGAATGCAATGCTGAATCAGGTCGTGTCCAGGATGATATCAACAGAGATCTTCCCTGGTTGTTTAATCATTAGATTTTCCTTCTTTCTGTGCCATGGCCTGTTAATGCTTAAGATTTACAGCAATCAGTATGAAATACTGTCTGATCTCTAGAAGCAGAGCGAAGCAGTGTATCAACCGTTGAGATTTACACAACAGAAACATATCCTTCAGACCAAATTGCCCTTAACGACCAGATATCCTAACATAATCTCGCCCCATTTGCCAATTTTTGGCTCATGTTCCTCTGACTGCTTCCTATTCATATATTCATTCAGATGACTTTTTTAAATGGTTTGGTATGGAATGTACACAGTAACAAAACACACAACGCCAGGGTATAGTTCAACCCGTTTATTTGGTTGCACAAACGGTGTCTAACAGTCTTCTTCTCCTCAACCACCTGTTGAAGGAGCTGCGCTCCGAAAGCTAGTGCATCCAAACAAACCTACTGTACTATAACGCGGCATTGTGCGATGTTTAAACTTTTAAATGGTGTAATTATAGCAGCCTTCACCATCTCCTCTGGCACATCCAAACAAACCTACTGTACTATAACGCGGCATTGTGCGATGTTTAAACTTTTAAATGGTGTAATTATAGCAGCCTTCACCATCTCCTCTGGCAGTTCATACCATACTTGCACGAGCCTCTGCATGAAAAAGTTGCCCCTTAGCTTCCTTTTAATTTTGTTTTCCTTTTTCCCCTAAATCTATGCCCTCTAGTTCTGTGCTAGCTCCACTCCAGGGCTAATAACTTTTCTATTTACCCTGTCCACGCACCTCATGATTTTATGCACATCTATAAGTTCATCCCTCAGCCTCCGACACTCCAGTGAAAACAGCCACAAGCTATTTAGGCTCTCTCTGCAGCTGGAATCTCGTATCCTGTGAACATACCTGTAAATCTTTTCTGAACTCTTGCAAGGTTTACCACATCCTTTCGAAAGGAGGGAGACCAGAATTGCACACAATCTTCCAAAAGGTGGACGAATGTGTTTCCTGTACTGCCGCAACATGGCTTCCCAAATCCGATGCTCAGTGCTCTGACCAATAAAGGAAAGCATCTGAATGACTTTCCTGCATGTTGAAATCCCACATCAGCGGTGTCAGCGACAGTTTTCTCGTGTGCAATCGCCTTGAAACACGAACAGATGGGACATCAGGAACATGCAAAGACATTGATAGTTTGTGAGAGATGACTGGGAGCCGAGTTGAACCAGGTTCAATGTGGGTGCTGAATACGGGCTTTCCTATTTGTCTTGGTGCACATATCAGTCCGGATGTATCAAGCACAATGACTGCCTAGTACGTGTTGTCTTTTGCCAACCTCAGGGGAAAGTGAAGACCACAGATCCTGGAGATTAGGGTCGTGAATATGGCGCTGGAAAAGCACAGCAGGCCAGGTAACATTCGAGGAGCAGAAGAATCGAAGTTTTGGGCACAAGCCCTCCATCAGAAATGACACTTGTGGGCTGAGGAGCTGAGAGATAAAAGGGAGGCGGTTGAGACTTGGCGCAAGATGGCTGAGAATGCAATAGGTAGATGAATGTGGGGAGAAGATGATAGGTTGGAGAGGAATGTGGAGCGGAATGATGTGAATGATGATGGACAGGCCAAAAAGGACGTGCTGAGTTGGAGGATTGGGATGGGCATAAGGTGGGCGAAAGTATTTGTGGCAAAAGGTGAATTCCACGTTAATCTCGAGTTGTTCCGGGGTGCCAAGGCTGAAGATGAATCTTCACTCCTCCAGCTTAAGGCGGTAAAGTTTTGGCGACAGAGGAGACTAAACAACTGCATGTATTTGATAGAGTGTGAGTGGGAGTTGAAGTGTTCAACTACACGGCGGTGGAGATGGTGCAGGCGGCCTAAGATTTACCCTGAATTGATACGCAAGTCGGCGTCCTACCTGTCGATGTGGAGGAGGGTACATCGGTTGCAACGAACATATTTGATGCCATTTGTGTTTGTGCAACAGATGCACAAATGCCATCTACTATATCCATTGGACTGATTGTGGTCTCCCAACCCTGATCCCCTTGCAGTCACTTTTCTGTAATTCACACAGCCAATTTCATGTTCGTTTACCTTATTTCATACGCTGCGTCCATTTAGGTGCAACACTCTCCCTGAGGAGGGTACATCGGTTGCAACGAACATATTTGATGCCATTTGTGTTTGTGCAACAGATGCACAAATGCCATCTACTATATCCATTGGACTGATTGTGGTCTCCCAATCCTGATCCCCTTGCAGTCACTTTTCTGTAATTCACACAGCCAATTTCATGCTCATTTACCTTATTTCATACGCTGCGTCTATTTAGGTGCAACACTCTCCCTCCTGCCGGGACTGCACCTCTTTTCAGAGATGTCCCAATACCTGCTGTGCCGGAAGTAGTTTCCTCAGCCTTTCCATACGTTCTGTCCAATTACTTGTTGTGGAAATTTTAAATTGTACAAAGTCCTCCTCCTCTTTAATTTGTTTCCACAGTTTTCCATACAAATGAAACCAACTCCCATGATTTAATTTAAAGTCCTATTGACAGTTAATAAATTTTCCAAGGACCTTGGCCTAAGCATCATTAAATAGTAATCCCGAGATTATTCCTGTTTTGTTTGCTTTCTAATTTAGCACCAAGTTAAATTCCATCAGCAGAAACTCTTTCCACTTTCGACCTCCATCAACATCTGGATGATTGCTCTTCCCCTTCCAAGTTCATCTGTAACCCAGATGGACTTCGTGAAAACGGTCACAGGCAGTCAATACAGCCTTTGCTACCGATGGGTCGGGCAACAGGGAACAGTCTCTATTCCCTGGTACATACTACCCCTAATTATATTGACATTTCTCTTTTCAACCTCTTCTTGAATGGCCACATCAACCACATTTCTGTCCTCTGTTTGCTCATCCTCCCTGCAGCCAGAGTTCTGATCCACAAAGGGAGCAAGTATCTCAAATCTGTTGGATAGGCTGGAGGGCTGAGACTCCTTCAGTACTCCCTCTGTTCCCTCTACCTGCTTCATTCATAGTCACACCCTTCTGTCACTGATCCCTGACCGATTTGAGATAGTTAATCTAAGGACTGTGACGGTCTCCTCTGCAATAACAAAATGTCTGCCTTAAATTTAAAGTTAACAAATCATCCTATCTAAACTGCTGCTTGTAAAGGGAATTCCAGACATTTCACAAACACAGTCTATAGACTTACTTCTGAAGCCTCGCCTTGAATGCTAAGATAATAGGTCATAGTAACTCACGAATATTTCGGTGAATGCACCACAGAGTCTGTGATGAAAAATATATCTCGAGGATTCTGAAACCTGGGTGTCAGCGAGGTCCATCTTCAGACCGCATTTACTGAAACCGCAATTGTCCTTTACGAGTTTTACTTTTCCAAAAAACAGGCTGAGGCTTTCATTGTGCTGAGATGAGAGGACCTGTAATGAGAGGAGGTGTAAGGGTGCTGTGAGATAAATAAGAGGGTGGGTGGGGCTGGAATGGGAGTCGACCTGGGTAGTCAATCAGTTGATGCAGAAGCGGGGTGATGATGATGGTTGGGATCCGAGTGGAGCTGATTGGTGGCAAGGAAGATGGACAGATGGGACAGTCAAGAAGGTGGAGCCGAGTTCGTGGGTTGATCTGCGATGGGAGTATAGGGAAGGGAGATGAGGAAACTGGTGAAGTTAATATTGATGCCGGTTGGTTGGATGGTCGCAGAGAGGAAGACGAAGTGAACTTGCATTTGATGGTGGACGAAGCCCAGGAATTGCATGTGCTTGGAATGGGAGGGTGTGATGAAGTAATCAGCTACAGCACGGTGTATTTGTTTGGTGCCTGTATCCGAGAGATTTTCTCTGCAACGCTCTGCGAATTAGCATCGTGTCTCCCCAGTGCCAAGGAAATGAGCAGGTTACCGTTTCATAGGGTGAAATTCATTCCATACAGTTTCTGGAATTCAAAGCAGCAAAGTGTTTGCAGAATATCTGCTTCGCATTTTGTCTCCCTGCTCACTGAAATTACCGTTTGTCCCATATTAAAGAACCAGCCTGTCTCCACTGGTGGACAATTGAACCATTGTGTTTCTACTTGCAAGCTCTGATGGGAGAGGGCAGAACTCTTTCGATTTTCTGCTCAGTGTCAATCACTTACAGTGGGTGGAATCAGTTACACGGCAAGGCACTTCGTCGGGAATGAGAGGAGGTGTAAGGGTGCTGAGAGATAAATAAGAGGGTGGGTGGAATGGGAGTGGAGCTGGATAGTCAATCAGTTGATGCAGATGCAGGGTGATGATGATGACTGGGAGCGGAGTGGAGCTGATTGGTGGCAAGAAAGATGGACAGATGGGACAGTCAAGAGGGTGGAGCCGAGTTCGTGGGTTGATCTGCGATGGGAGGATAGGGAGGGGAGATGAGGAAAGTGGTGAAGTTAATATAGATACCGGTTTGTTGGATGGTCCCAGAGAGGACGACGAAGTCATCTTGCATTTGATGGAGGACGAGGCCCAGGAATTGCATGTGCTTGGAGTGGGAGGGGGTGATGAAGTAGTCAGCTACAGCACGGTGTATTTGTTTGGTGCATGTATACGAGAGATTTTCTCTGCAACGCTCTGCGAATTAGCGTCGTGTCTCCCCAGTGCCATGGAAATCAGCAGGTTACCGTTTCATAGGGTGAAATTCATTCCATACCGTTTCTGGAATTCAAAGCAGCAAAGTGTTTGCAGAATATCTGCTTCGCATTTTGTCTCCCTGCTCACTGAACTTGCCGTTTGTCCCATATTAAAGAACCCGCCTGTCTCCACTGGTGGACAATTAAACCATTGTGTTTCTACTTGCAAGCTCTGATGGGAGAGGGCCGAACTCTTTCGATTTTCTGCTCAGTGTCAATCACTTACAGTGGGTGGAATCAGTTACACGGCAAGAAATCAGCAACTTTGATTGTGGATTTTCTCCGAATCTCTTTTATCCGCGAAATGGAAAGTAGATGAGATGGCGGGAAAGGAAGAAAAGAGCACTGGAGATTATTCGTCCAGGCAAATTAACATGAGTTATCTTGTATGCAGCCTGTTTGGTGTTCAGAGTTTGTCTTCACAGATAAATCATGCAGATAGTCCTTTTCATTCCTGTGTCTGAGCAGCAGTTAACATGTGAGCCCCAACTTTCCCAGATGAAGAGATTTCAATAGGAACGTTCACTACTGACAGTCGTCACAACAGCCCTGAGAGTCCAACGTAGCTCTGAGTGTTAAAAATTAGATATTGTTTCTTCCTCTACCCCAGAAAAAGGAAGAGGAATGGCATAATCAAGTGGTGTCTTTCCCGCGCTGACTGAAGCCATACGGCCCATCCAGTCCACGACGACTGTCTGTCACTTGTATCTCTTTGAGGTTATTCACAAATGGTGATACATGTCCAAACATTAAGGAAATGTGTCTGTGTGGTGACGCTGTGTCCCAGATGCTGCTCCTCTTTCCATTCATGTCTGAGCCAGTGATGAATAATATGACTGATTAGGCATCAGGATAGTGTAGTTTCTACTCCTACCTGGCTCGAAAGCAATGTAGGCTTTTATTGCACTTATAAACCAGTGATCCTCTCTGTTCTGAAGCCGAATTGACGTTTGATTTCTTGATCTGCAGGAACCTTCAGTCACTGTCCCCCAGAACATCAGAGACAATGTCCTTCCATCATCAAAGGAGGAGAACTCAAATTGTCCCAAACGCTCTTCATGGGCAGCTTTCCATTTACATAACTCGCTGTCACAATCACTGCGATTCCTGGGAATGGCAAGTAAACAACATGAATATCCAAGTCGCAGCTTTCAGAATCATTCGAAACTCTTTGGGAAGCGATATCAAAGAAGAATGAAGGATGAAGTGTTCGACTGAGCAGGGATTATCAAGGCAACTTCTGTGTTTTTTTTTAACAGGGCAAAACCTTGTCTCTGCTTTTCTCGAGGTCATGAATTGATCAGAAGCTTTAAAATTAATCTCGTCACAGATGCTCCCCCTTTTCTTGCTACCGCTCTTAAAGATAATGCATTGTTCTTTTCCTCGACGGGAATCGAACACAGGCCACAGCAGTGAAAGCGCTGAATAGATCACCAGTGAGGCCTCCAACAGTCAGCTGCATGGCTTGTGTGATAACCCTCAAGCTCCTTGGAAGTGTCTTCTCAGAAACAACCGCTTGATTATCCTCATCCCATTTCCGATCCATTTGATGTTTCTGGCTTATTTTCACAAAATCATATCTGAATAGCTCTGAAGGTTATGTGGGCTTCTGCTTCTCTGACTCTGACAGACAGTGAGCTCCAGCTTCAAACTCCTGCTGTCTGAAGTGTTGCTGCATATCTCCTCAAATCTGTCTGCCTCTCACCTTAAGTCTGTGCCCCGTGGTGATCAATCAAGATGAATCATTTATTTCAGTCTACCCAATACATACCGCTCATTATTTTGTATTTCAATCACGTCTTTTAGAACCTCTTCTGCTGTAAGAAAAGTAACCACAGACTGCTCCATCTTTCTTTAAAAATGCAACTTTTCAACAAGTCAATACCCTGTTTAGTGGCTCACTGGTTAGCACTGCTGCCCCAACAGCACCAGGGACCCAGATTCAATTCCCGCCTCCGGCAACTATCTCTGTGGAGTTTGCACATTCTTCCCGTGTCTGCGTGGGTTTCCTCCGGATGTTGCGGTTTCCTCCCACAGTCCAAAGATGTGCAGGTTCGGTGAATTGGTCATGCTAAATTTCCCGTAGTGTTAGGTGCATTAGTCATGTGTGAATGCAGCAGAATTTGTCTGTGGGGGTTGCTCTTCGGAAGTTCATGTGGACTTGGTTGGCTGAAGGGCATTTTTCCACACGGGAGGGAATCTAATCTAATCTAAATCTCTTCACGGTTTCCAGTGCTATCATATCCTTGGTGTAATTAAAATTACAGGACTGCACACAATACTCTGGCTAAAGCAGAATGAACAAATGAATTAAATGACGCAGAAAGCCACAAAAACTGCTCTTTTCCAATAAATTCTCTTTTGCTCAATACTGCATTGTGTCTTTTTCCTGAGTCTGACGCTCCAGTAATTTCTGGTGCATGTCAGTTAAATCTGCTATATGAGGATTAATCTCACAACCGAGCATCTATGATGATCGACTGTTGGAAGTTCCCAACGGTGGGACTTGGGCGCATTCACCCAGCAACGGTGACAGCAGCAGCACAGACTGAATGGTGTCAATGTGAATGCAAGATCGTGCAATGCTTCATTGAAAGTGGAGAAGGGACGTAAAGGTTGGTTATTAATTGTGGTAGGGAGAGAAAACTCCGAGAAATTTTGGGTTTGAAACCTGATGTACGAAACGCTGAGGTTTGAGAAAGCGGTAACTTGAAGGCGCAAACTCGTCACCTCGAAGAGTATTTTCATGAAAATATGAGAGATTCCCACACGCGTTTGCCATGCACACATTGCGTGTCATAAAACGGGAAGAATTCCCGTTGCATAACTCAGATTGGAACTGAACCTGTGGTGGCCACAAGACAAAGCAAAGCACGGTCCCGGCGCCGTATATCGAGTAAGGTGCAAAAAGCCATTAGGGTAGCATCAGAGGACATTTCGGGAACTGCACCACATGCACAACAGAAATATTTGCAAACACTGACTGCGATGTGGCTACTCCGAGTGGGCTGAATCTTTAACTTTTACTTTGTTGAAGCCTGATATTGATAGATTTCTACAAAACATCAAAGGGTTCGGGTATACTGCCGGGTATTTTTGAAATTCATTCCCAATGACAATGTAACTTCACATCAGTTATTTCACCACTTTGCTCACAAAAGCAACTAACTGCTGCTGCCAAATATTATATAATTCCAGTTCACAAGCTCACTATCAGATAAACTGAGTGGTGCAGCTCCGAAGACTCAACTGGAAATGCCGCTGGGGAAGAGCAGCAAAAGTGGCTCCCGTGATGCAATCGATGTGGGTGACGTACATCCCACTTGGTATAGATGCGAGTGAAATGCCGAGGCTGGCTCCAACCTCACCTGGAGCAGCTTCTATTGACGTGGATCAGAGGAGTATTTGGATATCAGGTTGGAAGCTTCAAACTCAACTGTATCGGTTTCTGAGGTAAATCAGTTATAAAGAAAAATCCTCTAAATGTTCAAATCGTCCTCAGTAGTTCGCACTGCAGACTCACAGCACTAGTGTCTGGGAACGATTCAGCTCGGTCGATCGTCCGTGTGGAAATTGCACGTTCTCATGGTGCCTGCGTAGGTTTCCTCCGGGTTATCTGGTTTTCTTCCCCAATCCAAAAATGGTCAGTTGGATTGGCCATGCTGAATTATCCAGAGTCGTATGTGCATTCGTTCGAAGGAAACTTGTCTGTTGGGTAACTCATTGCTGGATCGATGTGTCCTTGTTGAACAAAATGTCCTGCTTCTAAACTGTGGAGAATCTAATCTGTGCAGAGGGAATGGAGGCAATGTTTTCTCTCTGTGAACTTTCTCATGTGGCGGACTCTGCACTGAGTTAAATTTCTGGAAGAGATTAGGGATTTTTAGCTCGTTTCATGTTATGCAATTTCCAGCAAAATCTTACAGGATGTTAAACTAATCGAAAACAACGAGGAATAACAGGATTGACAATGGTGTAATGGGGCTCAGGTTTTACTTGCGATATGGAGTAAATGCAGGGAGTGGAAATGAATTTTTCAGATCTTCAGTGATCCTGTTGAATGGCTGAGCAGACAACGTGTGAATGGAGATTTCATGTGAAGTGGCAAGTTTTGTTTTCGAAACATGCCACGTCACATCATGGGTGCCATTGAGTGAAGCAGAAACAGTGATTATTTTGACTGGTTGTTCAACTTGTGAACATGACTGTTATTGCATACCTCCATGCGAACATCACAAATCTGCAGCATGCTGAAGCAGGGAGGAATTTTGAATTCCTGACATGCAGGAGTGAGAATCTCTTCAGTAGATGCCCCCGAAAACATCACAGTCATTTTCCCAACGCCATCACAGAAGAGTAATAGATATGTGTGTGTACATTTAGAGAGTGAACGACTTGGTAAATACACTGACTGCTGGACGTTTTACAAAGTAACAATTGATTCAGAACAAGCAGCACTCACTGAGTTGGTATGAGACAAAAACACAAATTCGAATTCTGTCAATCAGTTTAAAGTTCACCTCGAAAAATATCAAATACGAATGCAAATTGAATTGAATATATTGAAAGCTTAAAAGCCAATAACACAATCTGTTGCCTTGGGCATAAAGGCCAGGGGAAAATTGAATATTTAGGAGGAGAACTAATAAGTCCAGCATATAAATACACTGCTTGACAAATAGCTCTCTTAAAAGGTACCTTGTCGATCAGTAACCTGTGAGCAAGATCCGACTATGACCACGAAAGTTGCCTGGCTTTGAGATAAGAAGTGTTATTTTGGAAATCTTAATTGGGAGTTTTATCCGACGAGTATTATAGAAGGGACGGTAAATGATAGGTTAGAGGAAGAATTTGTAAATTGTGGTTAGTTAATTATTCTCTTATACTTTAAGTAATAAAATTGTTAATTTTTACTTTAAATAGTCCTTTGCAACTTGGAGTTGTATGGATTACTGCAAGGGACAAATCTGTTCCGTGTTGCTGATTTTTTAGTTCAGCAGGAGTGTTGACCCGTGTCGAAACAGAAGGGAAAGCTGAAATAGTCCCACAAGCAATTCATGGCCACCTTCCATTTACCATACCCAATCACCCAATTGCTGCGGCTCCTGCAAATGAACAGGAAACAAACAACAAGTCCTGTCTTAGCTTTCAACATCATTAGAAACTCATGTGAAGTGGAAACAGAGGGAAATGAAGGGTGAAATTTCCGACTGAGGAAGGACTTTTGAGGCACCTTCCCCTCCTTTAAGGGGCTTGGAAATTGACTCTGATGTTTTGAGGACATTAGCTGATTCGGGCCATTGCAAGAACTTCCGTCACAGATGCTTTGTATTCGTTTTGTCTTTGTCAGGAATGAAAACGCCCTCATTCC
>NW_025212702.1:19082-28086 GCF_004010195.1 Chiloscyllium plagiosum | reverse complement strand
GTATCTTCTGTGTCCTTCTCCACAGTAAACAATGACGCAAAATACTTGTTTAGTGTCTCCTCCATCTCCTGCAGTTCCGGGCATAGGAGGATAATTAGTAGGTTTGCAGATGACACCAAAATTGGAGATGTAGTGAATGATGTATGTTACCTCAGAGTGAGGATTAGATTAGATTCCCTAAAGTGTGGAAACAGGCCTTTTGGCCCAACATGTCCACACCGACCCTCCGAAAAGCAACCCACCCAGACCCATTCCCCTACATTTACCCCTGACTAGAAGGCAGAGGTTTAGGGTAAGAGAGGAAAGTTACAAAGGAGACCTAAGGGGCAACTTTTTCAGGGAGACAGTGAATGTGTGTGTAGGGAATGAGCTGCCAGAGGAAGTGGTGGAGGCTAGTACAATTACAGCTTTCAAAAGGCATCTGAATGGATATATAAACAGGTAGGCTATAGAGGGATATGGGCCAAGTGTTGACAAATGGGACTAGATCAGGTTGGGATAGCTGGTTGGCGTGGATGAGTTGGACTGAACAGTCTGTTTCCTTGCTGTACATCTCAATGCCTCTACGACATAGGCTGCCTTGCTGATCTCTGAAGAGTCCTACTTACCCTTTGCCCTTGACGTATTAGGCATCTGATCCCAGGATGACCAATTCCACCTCAAAGTCCCAGATGGTCTCCTTCTTCCACAATCGCAACTTCCCTTCCCATGTAGTTGATGATGCCGAACAGTGCATCTCCTCCACTTCATGCACCTTGAACCTTGAACCCCACCCCTCCCAAGGACAGAACCACCGCCCCCCCACCTTTCACCCCACCAACCTCCGCATACAACACATCATCCTCCACCACTTCCGCCACCACCAAATGGACCCCACCAGAGATATATTTCCCACCCCACCCTTATCAGCGTTCTGAAAAGACCATTCCCTCCATGACTCCATTGTCAGCTCCACACACCCCACCAGCCCACACCACACTCTTGGCACCTTTCCCTGCCACCACACGATTTGCAAAACCTACGCCAACACCACTCCCCTCACCTCTGTCCAAGGCATCTTTCCATATCTGTCAGAAATTCATCTGCTCCTCTCACAATGTTATCTACTGCATTCGTTGCACTTGGTGTGATTAGATTAGATTAGATTAGATTAGATTACAGTGTAGAAACAGGCCCTTCGGCCCAACAAGTCCACACCGACCCGCCGAAGCGAAACCCACCCATACCCCTACATTTACCCTTTACCTAACACTACGGGCAATTTAGTACGGCCAATTCACCTGACCCTGCACATCTTTGTGATGTGGGAGGAAACCGGAGCACCCGGAGGAAACCCACGCAGACACGGGGAGAACGTGCAAACTCCACACAGTCAGTCGCCTGAGGCGGGAATTGAACCCGGGTCTCTGGCGCTGTGAGGCAGCAGTGCTAACCACTGTGCCACCGTGCCGCCCACACGGAGTTGTATGCGGAGGTGTAGTCTCCTCTACATTGGGGAGATACGACACCTTCTTACGAATCGTTTCAGAGAACATTCTGGGACACCCGCACCCACCAAACCCACCGCTCTATGGCTGAACACTTCAACTCCCACTCCGTTAAGGACATGCAGGTCCTGGCTCTCCTCCACTGCCAAGTCATTACCACCGGACGTCTGGAGGCAGAACACCTCATATTCCGCCTTGGGACCCTGCAACCACATGGGGTAAATGTGGATTTCAACAGCTTCCTCATTTCTCCTCCCCCCACATTATCCCAGTCCCAAGCCTCCAACTTGTCACTGCCCTCCGGACCCGTCCATCACTGCCCTCTATGACATATCACCTTCTCCCTCACCTTCATTCACCTATCGCTTTCCCAGCCACCTCCCCCAACCCCATCCCCATCCCATTTATCTCTCAGCCCTGACCCACAAGCCTCATTTCTGATGAAGGGCTTATGCCCAAAATGTCGATTCTCTTTACCTCAGATGCTGCCTGACCGGCTGTGCTTTTCCAGCACCACACCCCAGTTTCTCTCGTCATTCAGCATTCCCTCCACCTACCTGCCATGACTTTCACCCTAACAGGAACATATAGTCTCTGGACTCTTACTATCACATTTTTCAAGGCTTCCCATTTTCCAGCTGTCCCTTTATCTGTGAACATTCACCCCCAAACAACTTTCGAATGTTCTTGCCTAACACCACTAAAATTAGCCTTCCTCTATCCTTTTCCGTCACTACTTTAAAACCAATAGAATTACAGTCTCTGGCCCCAAAATGCTCCTCCACTGGGACCTCAGACACTTGTCTTGCCTTATTTCAGAAAGTTTTCTTTAAATCATTTAACATATTTCTCTCCATCTAAACCCTTAGCACTTTGGTAGTCCCAGTCTATGTTTGAAAAGTCAAAATCTCCTACCATAACCACCTTATTATTTTTACAGATAACTGAGATTTCCTTACAAATTTGTTTCTCAATCTTTTTGTTGACTATTGGAGTACCTATACTGCAATTCTAATAAGTTGAACATCCCTTTCTTATTTCGCAGTTCCACCCAAATAACGTGCATGGTTACCAGGAATATCCTCCATAAGTACAGCTGCAATGTTATCTCTTAAAAAATGTCACCCCCCTGCTCTCTTTCCCCCCTTTCTATTCTTCCTATACCATTTGTATCCTGGAATGTTAAGCTATCCACCTTGTCCATCCCTGAACCACATCTCTAGTTGCTACAATATCACGGTTCATGTTCTTAATCATGCCCTGAGTTCATCTGCTTTCCCTGATAAGCATCTTGCATTGAAATAAAGGCGACTCTCTGTGTGGAGTTTGCACATTCTCCCCATGTCTGCGTGGGTTTCCTCTGGGTGCTCCGGTTTCCTCCCACAATCCAAAAATGTGCAGGTTAGGTGAATTGGCCATGCTAAATTGCCCGTAGTGTTAGGTGAAGGGGTAAATGTAGGAGTATGGGTCTGGGTGGTATACGCTTCGGCGGGTCGGTGTGGACTTGTTGGACCGAAGGGCCTGTTTCCACACTGTAAGTAATCTAATCTAATCTAATCTTATTAGTTTAAATCCTCCCGAGCAGCTGTGGCAAATCTCCATGACGGTATATTAGTCCCCTTCGAATTCAGGTGAAGTCCATCCTTCTTGTGCAGGTTACTTCTCCCCCAGAAGAGAATCCAACGATCCAAAAATATAAACCCTTCTCCCCTGCACCAGCTCCTCAGCCACGCAGTCATCTGCTCTGTCCTCCTATTCATAACCTCACTAGCTTGTAGGACCGGGAGTAATCTAGATATTATTACCCTCAAGGACCTTTTAAAATTCCTGACAAACATCCTCTATTCTCCCTTCAGAATCTCATCCTTTTTCCTTCCTTTGTCATTAGTTCCAATGTGTATAACAACCCCTTTGAGAATACTCTGCACTTTCTCTGAGACATCCTTGATCCCAGCAACAAGGATGCAAGGATTTCTCTTTGTCGGCCACAGAAATATCTGTCTGTGCCTCTGGCTAGACAGTTAGCTATCACAATTGATCACTTGGAACCTGACGTACCCTCATTATATGAGAGCCAGTGTTTGTACCAGAAACCTGACTGTTTATGCTTCATTCCCCTGGGAGTCCATCATCCCCTACATCTTCTTGTTTGAAATCAGGATAGGCACAGGAGACTCCTGCACTACTTGCCTCCCTCTTCTCTCTTTCCTGGAGGTAACCCATCTACCTGACTGTATCTGCAGTTTTTCTACCTTCCTATAACCACCACACCCCCTCACTGCTGTAAATTCCTTATTGCCTCAAACTGCTGCTCCATCCGATCCATGCAATCTGAGAGGTTTCACAACCAAACATAGATATTGCAGACACAATCATCAATAATATGGAAACTCTCCCCAATCTCCCATATTCAACAGGAAGAGCATACCACTGGACTAAACACCATCTTTGCACCTTAATAATCTACAGACCCAGAAAATCACTGCTACAGGCTCTAAGAATCACTGCTACAGGCTTACCTAGAACTTACATTTTATATTTCTAAATTCTAATCAAGACACAGATGTCTATAAAACATTTCATCAAAAGAACACACTATTGTAGATTTACAAAAAAAAATGCAGCAAAGTTACACTTAAAAACTTACCTGGTCCCATGCTATGAGCTCACCCACATAGTTTCCTCCAAGGTCAGCTGTGATTTTTGCTGTTTGATAATTTTTCTTAGTTACACTCTGATGTCCAGAAATATTTGATAATTACAGAAGAGATTCTCCAGGTTGTTGCTTGTGCTGGAACAATTCAACTATGAGGAGATACTGGGCAGACTGGGATTGTTCTTCTTAGAGCAAAGAAGACTAAGGGGATATATGATTGAGATGTAAAAAGTCCTGAGGGGTATTTATAGGTCGGATAGGGAGAAATCTTTCTTATCAGCTGTTATAAAATAGTGATTGATCACCCTTCTGAGAACTAAAATAAGAACATTTGGGCGGCACGGTGGCACAGTGGTTAGCACTGCTGCCTCGCAGCGCCAGAGACCCGGGTTCACTTCCCGCCTCAGGCGACTGACTGTGTGGAGTTTGCACATTCTCCCCGTGTCTGCGTGGGTTTCCTCCGGGTGCTCCGGTTTCCTCCCACAGTCCAAAGATGTGCAAGTCAGGTGAATTGGCCATGCTGGATTGCCCGTGGTGTTGGGTGGGGGGGTAGATGTTGGGGTATGGGTGGGTTACGCTTCGGCGGGTCGGTGTGGACTTGTTGGGCCGAAGGGCCTGTTTCCGCACTGTAAGTAATCTAATCTAATCTAATCTAAACATCAAAGAGGAGCGCCTCGCCCTGTAAAAGAGTGTGGAAATCCCTGACACTCGTCTTAAAATTAACAAGCAACAATTTATCTAATTCTAACAGTGAACAAATTAACTAAAATATTAATAAAACAAATAAACCCCTTCTAACTACTAACTATTCCCAAATAGAATAAGATTCTAATGATTTGTTCCCAAGCTTGATGGTACTCAGTGATTCTGTGTGGATTATCAAATGATCAATACTGTGACCAGATCTGACTCATACCCAATTCCAAGGCTAAAGGATTGTGTGAAAGAAGTTGCACAAGCCATTTACATTACCAAGTTGAACTTACTTCATGGTTACTGGCAAGTACCTTTGTCGGAGAGAGTAGTGGCACTGTTGATGGATTTGTTAAAAAAGAACATGAAACTTTGTTAGAGTAATGCCAGGAGGCATTCGAGAATTTAAAAGCAGTATTAAACACAGCACCAGTTTTACCCGTGCCAGATTTTTTGAAATCCTTCAAAGACATCATAAACACAGGTTTTAGAGCTGTTTTGAAATAGGAGGATGATTGTGGAATTGAAAGGCCAATCAGTTATTTTTCAAAAAAAGGTATCCACCAAAAAGCAATATTCAGCCATTGAAAAAGAGTTAAGAGCTTGGTAATGGACTAAAAACATTTTAATGTTTACATTGCAATCAATGCATTAGGGACAATTGTGTGTACCGATCACTATCATTTGGCATTTCTGGAAGCATTTAAGGACAAGAACACCAGATTATTTCATTTGAATCCCCATGGACAAACATACAAATTTTGGATTTATCTGCTTCTTACTTCATTAGGTGTTGTGCCATCTTCAAATGTTGTCTCGCTAATTCACCTACTCTATTTAACCTTTCTCTCACCTCAGATCCAATCCAACTGTGAGTTCAGAGCTCTGACTTCAGACCTATCAACTTTTCCTTAATTAATTTAAAAGGTCATCTTATTTCATGTCTGAGTATCAATTGAAATGGAAAGAAAAACTGAATTGATTCATTTGAAGCAATAACAGCAATAATATAAATGAGATACCTTTATCCCAATCATTTGTGTAATCCTGGCAATAAGCCCTCAACATGGACTTTCAGGTCTGATGTCACTTTTCCATTGCTCCCTGGGATTGAGGATGGTACTCACTTGATTTAAAGTGTTTGATGCCTAAACTCTTCATGACCTCCTTAAATAATGTGGCAGTAAAACTGTACCCTTGGTCGGACTGAATCCCCTTGGGTAATCCATCACTTGCAAAGAAAACAACCGTTTCTGCCTTGGCATTCCATAATGGAATTGGAAGACACATCCGCTGTGATAAGCAAATACTGGTTCCCACTTTTGGTTTTAGGGGCTTACACAGATTACCTCAGATTACAACAGGATTTTGATCAGATGGGTCAATGGGCTGAGAAGTGGCAGATGGAGTTTAATTCAGATTAATGCGAGGTGCTGCATTTTGGGAAAGCAAATCTTAGCAGGACTTATGCACTTAATGGTAAGGTTCTAGGGAGTGTTGTTGAACAAAGAGACCTTGGAGTGCAGGTTCATACTAGAGTCGCAGGTAGATAGGATAGTGAAGAAGGTGTTGAATATGCTTTCCTTTATTGGTCAGAGTATTGAGTTCAGGAGTTGGGAGGTTATATTGCGGCTGTAGAGATCATTGGTTAGGCCACTGTTGGAATAGCGTGCAATTCTGGTCTCCTTCCTATTGGAAAGATGTTGCGAAACTTGAAAGGGTTCAGAAAAGATTTACAAGGATATTGCCAGGGTTGGAGGATTTGTGCTATAGGGAGAGGCTGAACAGGTCGGGGCTGTTTTCCCTGGAGACTGATGTGTGACCTTATAGAGATTTACAAAGTTATAAGGGGCATGGATAGGATAAATAGACAAAGTCTATTCCCTGGGGTGCTGGAGTCCAGAACTTGAAGGCACAGGTTTAGGGTGAGAGGGGAAAGGTATAAAAGAGACCCAAGGGACAACTTTTTCACACAGAGGGTGGTACATGCATGGAATGAGCTGCAAAAGGAAGTGGTGGAGGCTGGTACAACTGCAACATTTAAAAGGCATTAGATGGGTATATGAAAAGGAAGGGTTTGGAGGGATATGTGCCGGGTGCTGGCAGGTGGGGTTAGATTGGGTTGGGATATCTGGTCAGCATGGACGGGTTGGACCAAAGGTTCTGTTTCCATGTTGTACATCTCTATGACTCTATGTAAAAGGTTCTTCAAATATGGGAATTTGCATCAAAGGTACTGGTTTTATCACTGCCTGTGGCTTTCCTACCATTTGGCATGTATGACAGTACTGCAAAATTCAAACACATCTTTATGTTATTCAGGCCAATAAAACTTCTTATCTTAGCCTAAGTGTTCCTCACTTTTAGATGACCTCTACAGGTATTTCAAGTGCTACCCACACATACTTCCTACATTCTAGCCACAACATAATCTGGTGAATTTCCTTACCACTTTAGACATGGGGACAATGTGCAAACGCCACACAGTCAGCCGAGGCTGGAATTGAATCCGGGTCCCTGGCGCTATGAGGTAGCAGTGCTAACCACTGAGCCATTGTGCTGTCCTGACTTAGGTTTCTCAAACAGAGTGCCAGCTAACTGAACTCAACTCCTTCATCTTCCTCTTTTGTTCTCCTTCCTTGTTTTAACTTACAGTTGTGGGATCTTGTCACCATACAGTCTGGAAAAATGCCAGGTTATTTTTCTTTTAACTCCTCAGTTCCCTGGTTTCTTTTGGTACTTCCATTACAATGGGCATCACTCCCACCTATGATCCAGTTTCCAAGAATAAACTGCATTCCTGGAATAGCCAATTATTCCATCACTCCCATTATCACTTCGTCCGTGTTGATTGGACATTCTAGTCTTACCTTACACAGGGGAACATTACTCCACCTCTCCATTTATTCCACAGATTACCACTCTCGCATAATGTTACAGAAGGAATGCAAATATGTTCATCTCTTACTATTAGAGACAGATTAGTTCCCGTATCTCTCAGTATTACAACATCTTCACCTACTCCTCCCGTTCTACCTGAGTAAATCGTATCCACACAAGTGAAGTCTATGAAAACATCAGGCGTGATCTTACTATCCAGCCCGTGCGTAGGCTCTGCACTGTCCTGTAGCTCATCGATTTTCCTTGGGATATTCTTCACTTCTATAACTAATCTCAATGTCTTAACCTCCTTTACCATGTCTTTTTTCCCAGTGAGTTTCTTAAACCACCAGCACTGTGACTCTGTACATCGCACCTTATTGCAGTGAAAATAACTGAGGTATTTCACTTCTTTTCTACCTACCTGAGTTTCTTTCTTCACACATGGTAAACTGTTACCAGTGTGTTCCACTTATTGTTTTTCACTGAAGGATCTCCATCTTTTCCGATTTCTATACATCACAGAATGAAATTGTTGTCGGAAGCGAGATTTCAATTTATGCACTAATGCGTATTTATCACCATCTCTGCAACTCTTCTCACTGTTTTAACCCTCCATTCCTCAACATGAATTCTTATCACTTCTGGAAATTCTTTTCACTTTTAAACTCCTCCAGCAGAATAATATGTCTAACAGCCTAATTTTCTCTGTTATGTTTATTGCTCGCATCCATTTACCAAAGTTGCTCTGTATAATTCTTTCTAACTCAATACAGAGGAAACTTAATTATCTGAGCAAGATGGGCGGGCACTACATCGTTCGGATAATTGATTATTCGGTGAACTGATTCAATGCCTCTCCTCTGGGTCTCGGAGTTTTCAGAAGTTTCCTTTTTCCTCACTCTGCCTGCCTTGCTCCCTCTCGCTGTCTCAGGGTTTGTTTCTGAGCAGAGACAAACACTAGTGTGCAACGGACCTGCAAAGTTGCTGGAGCCTCCTGCCCTCACACCCATCAATTCAATGGGATTGACACAGTGAGCATTTGGTAAGTCCGCTCCCCATTCAGGAGACTAAGTAGCAGCACACTGCACGCGAGACCACTCCCACAAACGCATTCAACTCCACCCCTGCCCACTCCACACCTGCCCCCAATCTGCCCCGCCAACCCAGTCCACCCCCACCATCTGCCTCCCAACCCTGTCCTACAACGTCCCCCCGTCTGCCGCTGCCTCCCCATTTCACTCTGCCCCAAAAAAAACCCAAAACCCCTCTAAACCTATCCCCACAC